>NW_028280872.1:2878750-3075000 GCF_059751285.1 Brachycentrus maculatus
GTTTATTATGTTTATAAATTTTAAACAAATATATACAGTATATGTATTTATATGTATGTATATAACATGGTAATATTCTTCTTTGTAAATTAGTGGGTGTATAATAATAAAATAAACAATGTGTTGCTTTGTAATCAAAGAAACGACAATGAAAGTTTATTCTTAATTAATATTTTATAAACTACATACAATATGACAGTTCACCCAATATAATATATTTTTCTATCTGAAGTATTTTGTTTATTCAGTGCGACGCATGGCGACATCTGGTGGTAGATTTGCGCGATCTGCTTTACCGACTGTCACAATATTGAGAGTCGGTACTATATGTTTTAATAAAATCTATAGGTAGGTATTTTATTACATGTATATAGTTACAAATAAATGTTTAAAAAAAAAAAAAAAATGAGATAGGGTAGATATATACGTAGCAGTTTACCTTGACATGTTCGATCCCGTGGCCTGTAGTATGGAGGGCCATCCCGGTGGTGAGGATGGGGGGCGCGGGGCCCACCACCGCAGAAGAGACGGGAGGCATCGCAGAGGGGTGGTGGAACAGGTCGGCTGCCACGGGGGCAACCCGGTTTGCATTTGTCACGTTGTTCGCCAAGTCCCTGTAACATGAACGTTGTTAGCGACATCATAAGGACTTAATTATTAAATAATTTTTTATGAATAAGTGACGGAATGGAATAGAGTGGAACCCCTATTTTACGTTTTTTAAGGGCCTGACATTATTTTTTCATGGAATATTGAGAAAAAAACATTTTAAATTATTTTTTTTTTGTGAAAATCATGTAGATAAGATTTTTTTATACCTATATGGAGTGAGTTTATACGTTTAAATTAGCGATATTGAAAACAGCGTGGAAAATTTCAGTTCATTTTGTAAAAATTTTAATGACTTAATGAAAAAACCTAAAAACTGCACGTAAATGATGATCGCGAATAATGTAAAAAAAAAGTGTTACAGATCGAGTAAAAAATCAAATGACTGAATATTTTAGCACTAAACTGGGGAACAAAAAAACTTAAATGCGGGTAATGAATGTAAGAAAATATATCGGGATGGAAAAAATTACACGCAATTGGCGGAAAAATGTTAAATCCGGGACGTAAACACAGGTTTCACTGTAAATGGATGATAAATTAAGAATAAGGAACCAGCACTGTTCCAATCTCTCAGAAGTAAAACTCAAAGAGCATCGGAGTTACCGCCGAGTACCGGTCTCTAGTGGCGGACACTTCCGAATATTACTTAGAGTTTTATTCGTATATCACACCTGTTCCTCAATTCAATCTCGACCTTCGCCGAATCAACGCCGCAGAAGAGATAAACCCCTGTGCAGTTTATTACATTTGTGTGCATCAAATAGTGCAGTCGAAGAGCTCAGAAACAAGATGCACCCGATGGAATTGTACAGACCTATTATCGTGCAGCTCCTGATAGCTCGGACTCTTGCTTTGTAGAGACAGAGACCGGGAGAGTGCGCGCGCTCTGACCAGCTTCCGGGAGAGTCCATCTACGGGACCGCCCGACTCCTCCCCCTCCCCCTCCAAGTGGAGAAATACTTCTTCTAGAGTTGTCATGGAAACCCCGTAACTGCAGATGCCTGCGAAATTCAAATGATCATCATTATGAGACAATCGCATTGATCCTTATGACTGATGCTGGAATACGATCCAAAATAAGGCAAGAAGTGCTTATTATCAAGAAAACCTAAGAAACTTAATCCTTTGTCCGATTTGTTGTACCACATATGGTTAAAAATACCTTTGTGTAACAGGTATGGACACCCTGGCGATTTTTGAACTGATTTTCCCATATTATTTAATGAGGTAGTTGAATGTATTCTCGCAAGGTGGCTCTATATGTATGGACTGTAATGGACTCTTGTAGTCCGATGTCGGTATAATTATGTCTGGTTCGAACGTATCTTAACACATTGTTGTCAGGCAGTTTTTTTCATCAACGCCGACCCTAATTAATATACTAATTAGGGATGTATACTAATCACAAATAACTGCAACCCAAATTGCAATCTGTTCAATGTTTTTTAGCATCTCACACTCTACCGAAAGTAAGCAAATAGAATGCTTATAAGCATCTGCTGTTCTCTACCAACAGTATGTAAAAAACA
This sequence comes from Brachycentrus maculatus, assembly GCF_059751285.1. NCBI lineage: Eukaryota > Metazoa > Arthropoda > Insecta > Trichoptera > Brachycentridae > Brachycentrus > Brachycentrus maculatus. The sequence continues at coordinate 2,880,892 of NW_028280872.1, forward strand.
CTTTTAAACGTTTCCCGCAAACAATGGGTGAATATTATATATTTGAAATAAAGAAACCTGCCCTTTTTCCAAATAAAATCTTCATTATAACTCATCAGTCAAAGCGTTAATCCAAAGGTAACATTGATCCTAACATGTCCCTAGTTGAGTATTTAAATTATCAGTGTATGGTAAAGATGTAGCGCTTTACCTAGCCTGCTGGCTTTGGTGTTGATTTCCTCCTCAATGGCGTTGAAGAGTGAAGCAAACTGGTGGACGGCGTTGTGAGGTAGGATGTAGGACAGCTCCCTTCCGTGGCGGCGAGCCTTCTCTGCCCGAGCTACGCGACTGGTCACCAGGCGGGTTATCTGGTTCTCACGGCAAACTCCTGAAAAGTATACATTTTAGAAAACACACACTTACAATTTACGATCGAAGTGTGAGACGTCTATCAACCAATTTGTCTGAAATACACAGGTTTTTTAGATACTTTGGAGCCATATCAAGTATTGATTTATACATGAGTAGACAGAGTTTATATTCAACCCTTTCGGGAAACTGTAGTCAGTGCAGTTGGTGAAGTAGTTGGGTGATGTGACTGTAATTCCAGAAAATTTTAACGATGCGCGTGGTAATGAGGATAGCCTGAAACAACTGGTTGTGATTGGTAGCCTGGAGGGAAGAGAGGGAGAACAAGATCCCCACACTATGGACCGATCAAGTTAAGGCAACAGCAGGTAGCTCGGTTGTATGGAGCGCTACGTGCAGCGCAGTCAAGGGATAACTGGAGAAGAGTCATTGCTTCCACAAGCGTCACAATCCTTAGTAATGAGGACTAAGACTGAGAAGAAGTCTGTTGATGGGAAATATTAATAATATTTACCATCCAGCACCAGAGTGAGGTGATAGCCGATCCCAAACTTGTTCTTGAGGAACAGGGACGTGCCGGCGCAGCGCAACTTGCCCTTGGAGATGACGGCCTTGCGGTCTCCCAGGATGTCCGCCTCATCCATGAAGTGGGTGGTCAGCAATAGCACCTTCCCGGCGCGCAGCCTCTGCAAGATCCTCCACATGTGGCGCCGGGAAATGGGGTCCACACCGGCTGTCGGCTCGTCAAGGATGATTATCTGAAACGGAAGATTTACATTCAAGTTCAAATATCTGGGTGTGGACCTGTGTGGTCAAACGGATCTACAATGTGAAGTGATGGGATAAGTTAACAAGGCGGCAGTCATCTCAAGATCTCTGAAAAATTCGATATGGAAAAATCCCTACATGAAGATCGGCAGCAAAATTAAAAAATATGAAACTTGTGTGCGACCCATCATGACATGGGATCGAATGCAGAGCGGACACCGCATAATGAAAAAAGAGTGTCAGAAATGAAGACTCTAAGAAGCATATCTGGCAAGAGTCTACGGGATTGAATAAGGAACGCCAGGATAAGAGAAGTATGCGAGATCGAAGATGTCGTTAGGTGGGGAAAGCAATGAAGAAGACAATGGTATGGACATGTCAGGAAAATGGAACCATTCAGACTCCCCAACATTGCATTGCACGGCCAACCCCGAGGTAGAATACTCCCGGGCAGACCACCAAAGAGATAGATTGACAGCTGGGATTTAATATTGCAGGAGGCTAATCTTAAAAACAGGCCATAAGGCTTACATCAAGGAGTTTTTTTTAACATAATCTCAAGCATTTCACAGGACATTTGTCGTCTTCGTGGAGTCGTGATTACATCAGTTAGGGTTTTTGACTCATTTCTTCTTTTTTTGGCCGTTATCTGAACCTAATAGTGCATAGGGCACTGCAGTGAATAATGTCAATTTGAGTTTTAATCTTATGAAAACAGTCTTCTAATACTTCTGATACTAATGAGGATACTTGGATCTAGGAATGGAGTATATTTGATAAAGATAACAATAGTCAAGAAGATAGAAGGTAAAAGGTAGTCATGAAATAGTGTTTTTAAATTACACCAAGTGAATGATGAACGATAAGGAGTGTGATATTACTATGCCACAAAGTTAACGATGCTTTTAACATACAAAATATAGTGAAGAAGCTTTGGGTGAAGGATATTATTGATGTATGGGAAAGGAAATGAAAGAGAAATAGTAGATACAATTGATTGAAGAGGTAAAGGAGAATAGCAGCAATAGATAGCGTACTGAGAATTGCATACCTATGCTCATAAAAGCTTGTGTAAGTTAAGACAAGCCACTTAAAAGGAAAGTAGTAAACACAGATTTAGAGGTACGATTTGACACGGAAAAATATCAGAATGACATTAATTTTAAATGAGGACTTTGGACTACATGGAAGAGAAAAATTTACCTTTGGATCACCGATAATGGCGATGGCAACACTCAGCTTTCTCTTCTGGCCTCCCGACAGATGTTTGGCAAACTTGTGAGCGTGCTCTCCTAATGACACTTCTTGCATTGCACGGGTGACTTCCTTCTCCAGACGCCATTGTGGAATACCCTGATAAAAAAAATCAGTTATTAATCCAGATATAAAGAAAAAATATCAATTCAAATATCAGAACACTCAAGAAGGGTGAAAAGTCATTAAAAAGAAGAAGTATAGTCTAAGCAAGACCAATCTCAGCTTCCTGTAATCTTTGTTTAATCTAAGCGGGGCTGATCTCAGTTTCTCACCGTCATTGTAAAGTCTAAGCAGAAATGATCTTAGGTTCCCACTATCAATGTATAGTCTAAGCAGGACCGATCTCAGTTTCCCGTTATCTTTATATTATGTAAGCAGGACTGATATCAGGCTTCCACTGTCAATGTATAGTCTAAGCAGGACTGATCCCAGTTTCCCTATATAAAAGTCTTCAACAAAAGATGTGGTAAAAAACATATTGTATATTATCTTACCCTAATTGCGCCAAAAAACATCAAGTGCTGTTTCACAGTGAGTAGGTCAAATAAAATGTCGTGTTGGGGACAAACGCCAGTCATCCTTCTGATTTCAGACATATCTTGGGGGTCTCTGTAGGAAAAAAGTACATATATGTATTATCAATCACAAAAACAGTTTGATATTTGCATTCGAAAATTGATTTATAAAAATTTCTCACCTCACGTCTAACCCGAAGACATAGGCCGTTCCTGTAGTGGGCGCAGTGAGCCCAGTCAGGATGTTAAACAAAGTGGACTTGCCCGCCCCGTTGTGCCCCAAGACTGCGGTGATCTGCCCCTCGTATATGCTGAGATCTATGCCGTCAATGGCCTTGACTTCAGCTTTACGACAGTTCCTATAACTCTTATGCAAAGAGACTATCCTAATGGCTTCCTTGTCCCGCAATTCCCTGGGAAAAAAGGATTTAAAATGTGTATACATATTTTCATTAAATTTGAGGCGTGGAGTTGTTTCACAATAATAATTTATTCCCATCAAATTGTTAAATTATACAAAACAATTTTAAAATAGTGGAATGCTTCAAGTATTGTTAAGATGTGACTCCATATAAGGTAGCTGTTAATTTTTCCATTACTCAATTGGAATGGTAATCGTTACTTCTTGGATTACATAATACATTACGCGTGCTGAGAACTCTTTATAACTCCTTGGTGCGAAGTAGACTCGAGAGTGGCTCGATGATTTGGGGGCCACACGAGCTTAAGTACTCTCTTATGGTAGAGAAAGTCCAAAAGAAGTTTTTGAGGTATCTCTACATGAGAGAGTACGGCTATTATCCTTGGCTCTACCCGACCCAGTTTCTCCAGGGTATGCTTGGCTACAATAGTTTAGAGACTAGAAGGAATGTGTATTTGATTATGCATTTTTATCGATTGTTGCGCGGTATGATCGATAATCCTGAAATTATCCGGAGCATTGGTCTGTATGTTCCCGATAGTCACCTAAGACAGCGTCGGCATAGATTGTTTCACATTCCTATACACAGGACCAACCTGCCGATGGTTATGCCTGTAGGAAGAGCTACCGCTATGTTGAACAATATCACATTGGATATTGATCTGTTCCATGTGTCCGAAGGAGTTTTCCGAAGCGGGATTCTTCTACACCTTTAAGTCTTCTTGCTTACTTTTACTTTTAATATATTTTACTTGAATATTGTTTGTTTTGTATATATTATTTTTTCATTAAATAAATTGAAATTGAAAAATTGAAAAAATAATATTTATTTCTTTCAGTCATTTTTTATGTTAAATTATCAAATATATTAGGAGCCAGAATTTTTAATTTTGGTGTAGTTAATGTTTGATGAGTGATCTTTACCTCGGGACAGGTTCGATGTCCTTATTGAATTGGTTGTTGCTCTCTCCGTTGGAGTTAGCATGGAATGTTCCGGAATTTGACTTATGTTTAGAACCGCACCAAAATGAAGGCATGAGGCAGAACCACGGGCGGCGTTTGATACCATGCTCACCTGAAAACAAAAGATAATTAAATTGCTATGAAGCCAGTGTTTAAATGATTTTTAAATTGCTACAAAGCCAATGTTTACATAATGAAAATGGGTATTATCGAAGAAAAGATTATAAAAGAGCCATCAGACATTGGGGTCAACCTTGATTTTATACTGGTCCCTGCTCCCTGCAGAATGTAACAACACCTTCACCCCAATACCTTTAGAATTCCTGATACTCCACACCCATTACATCCTTCATCTTACCTTTCCTCGCATTCTTTCTCCCTTTTCTTGGATATTACCGTATTTACATTAAGCTAATATTTAAGGTAAGGTTGAAGCCCACATCAACTCAAGAAGTTCTGGAACATTCTCGGAAGCTGCGAATTCCTAAATGTCATCCACAACAGATAGTGCATCTCCTAAATTGCATATTTTATCTTCAAATTATTAGCTATGTATTATGATTAAATAATCCATTTTAGTCAAATTATTTACGCAAATAGTTTCCCAAAAATTATTCTGTTTCCGCATTAGGTAGCTTTCCTATTTAGACATTTAACAGAGGAAATAACTCCGTTCTGAAATTTATTGTTTGTTAGTCTAGGTTTCCTTTAGGCAGATTTTACTATATAAGGAGCATTAAGCGTCCATCAATCTATATTCATATTTAATAAATCAGCTAACCAAAGCATTAAAATGGTGCTGTTAATCATAGTACTTACTTGGAATGACGGCATCCAAATAATAGGCTAGGAGTCCATAGAGGACGGTATCAAATGCCATCATGATAAGGGAGCCTCCGTATGGAATGCCGGGGCCATTCCACAAATTGTCCCATGTAACACCTTCACCAGCCATGTCAAGGACCAGTGCCTACAAACAAATATTACAGGATTAACATGTTAAACGTCAGTACTAAAATTTTAATTTTGAAATTCACAAAGAAAACTTTTCGGTAGTTTAAGTAAACTAAATACATTTCAGTTATATAATGTATTTAGTTTATTTAACCGGATCCACGCGGCTTGCATAACCGTATATGTTTTCACAAAACATGCCCCATACGCGGCTGACATAAGCATATGTGTTTTTACTTTGCTCCAAGTTTCGAACCTCAGTTCAACTTAGAGGGATTTTTTCATGGTGTGGAACTTTGGATAAAATAATACGTCAATCCTTGGCCTTATGACATCTGTTGAAATATCTGTCTAATAATTTGTAACATCACAAGGATAAATAAAAGAACAGATCCCTGATTTTTCTTGAGGTCGGTAATTAGTCCGCGCCATAATCATGCCCTATATCTGTCTCACTCTCGACGCTACGCATCGCCAGTGGGTAAGAATGACACACAATGCGTGCTTTGATTTATTTATGTTACAATCTTATTTGTTTATACTACGATATATTTCAAGAATAATGTGACACAAGTGTATTATAGAGTACCAAAAAGGCACAATGAATCCCATTGAACATTTTTGTTTAGGAAAATAAATTGTTTCTTAACTAAATACATGATAAAAGTAATCATTTAAAAAACGGCGAAATACCGCCGCGTACGGGCGTCTCTCAGGAACAAAGTTAACGCGTTTAAAAGGTTAAGTGATTTCTTTATATACTTGTGTAAAGTTCACCATTGTGCCATTACAGTTTTTTTTTTTTTTGGCCCCTTCAGTTGAGAATTTGTGAAGTTTATATAGCTTACTCCAATTAAACAGGTGAGCTTCATTCAAAATCAGGATTATAGATGTCGCAACTTGATATGAAGCATCTTCTTTAATTTTCAAACAAAATATAACGAAAAACCAAAAATATATATTATTGATTGAAAAACAATAGCCGACATGAGACCGGTACACATATAGGCGGAGATATGATCATACTGCTCTATTTGCATTGAAAGTTAACTATGAAAAAATATGGAGAATAGCTCCCGCTTAAAACTAGATAGACTATCCCGGGTGCTTTTAGCTAACCCACGGAGTCAAATTTTAACAAAATAAGTATCAGATATTTTCTTTTACCTTATCCATGGCCAATGCAAATCCACTAGAGCTGATCAGGGATACGAACCAAAATGCCACCGAGTCAGCATTGGATACAAATACTTGTATAAAATACAGCATGCTCATAATATTTACAGCGAAGCTTCCTAAGATACCAGCAGTCTGGAACAAAAATCATCAATTATTAATTTAAATCAGATTTTCATCTTCAGGTTGTCATTATAAATACAATAAAGGCACTAGACATTCTGACGATGGAAAATAAGCCTAGACGTCTTAAAAGTGATCAAAATTATCAATGTTGCCAGGTCAGAAAGTATTAGAATGTGTCGCCGCAACATAAATTTTAATAGTTTTATTTTTAAATGTAAGACATACAGAATACAGAAGAAGGTATTACAGTATTTTTTTAATAATCATTAAAAATATAAAACAATGTTACAAACAAATTCAACAAAGACATACATTTTATTTTACCTATACATGTAATTCATTATTATTTATTAACATTATCATAATCAATCCCATACAATTTTCCCTCAGATACAAATAAGCTTCAAATGAGGCCCTTGTGAAATTTCTAAAAATAAATACTTGCATAAATAAATAAATGTCCTACACAAATTACCTAGATAAATTCCACACTAGAGATTATACTTATTTTAAAAACTAACCTAACCTTTTCCACTGTCGGAATGTGCAAATATGCATATGTTTGCATACAGTGGTCGTTTTACAATAGAATATCGTAATTATTTGAGATTTGGCTACGAACGAAGTAAAAAAATGACTTACCCTCGACTTATCAAAGAATGGAGTCATCAAAAACGCAATCATAATTATTGTGAAACCGAACAACAATATTAACAGGAATACTAAAATGTATGAAGAATGTTGAAATACCTGAAAACATAATAATTTCAATTTACATAAATAGATTATTTCAAAAATGACTCATCTTAACCGGATCTATGCGGCTCGCATAACCGTATGTGTTTTAATAAAACATGCCCCATACGCGGCTGACATAACCGTATGTGTTTTTACTTTGCTCCAAGTTTCCAACCTCAGTTCAACTTGGAGGGATTTTTTCATGGTGTGGAACTTTGGATAAAATAATACGTCAATCCTTGGCCTTATGACATCTGTTGAAATATCTGACTAATAATTTGTAACATCACAAGGATAAATAAAAGAACAGATCCCTGATTTTTCTTGCGGTCGGTAATTAGTCCGCGCCATAATCATGCCCTATATCTGTCTCACTCTCGACGCTACGCATCGCCAGCGGGTAAGAGTGACACACGATGCGTGCTTTGATTTATTTATGTTACGATCTTATTTGTTTATATTACGATATATTTCAAGAATAATGTGACACAAGTGTATTATAGAGTACCAAAAAGGCACAATGAATCCCATTGAACGTTTTTGTTTAGGAAAATAAATCGTTTCTTAACTAAATACATGATAAAAGTAATCATTTTAAAAACGGCGGAATACCGCCGCGTACGGGCGTCTCTCAGGAACAAAGTTGACGCGGTTAAAAGGTTAACCTGTCCGGAAGTATGGCTGTACATGGTCATCCAAACAGAACTTTTTCAAAAGAGTATGGGTACACATGAACATCTGCGCTTATAACTAATCGTTGACATGTATTTCTAAAATGGCACTTGTACTGCCATCTGTGGTTGTATTCAAACACTTTAAATAAAACTTCAGATTATTTTTCTATTTTACTCATGACATTTTACTTATACCTTTGGTTACCAGGACTTTTGGGGCTACTTTGCCAGAAAAAAACACAGTATAAACGTAAATAATTCAAAAGTAAAATGTCTTTGATAATTCATAAACACTGTGTACCATTTTTTATCTTTGGCATGACGAAAATATCTCTCGAATTATATTTTATTAATGCTGACACCAGTGTTGAAAGAAAAAGTGTAGGGATGCGTGTAATAAATAAATAAATATTTTATTAATTTTTTTAGTTATACAATATTTATATTATTATTAATTTATTGCTTATTGTTTATTAACCTTGAATACATGGATAATTTTCATATAATTTATATTTACTGATAAAAATATTTTTTAATCAAGAAAATATACATTGGCTATGATATAGAATCATATATAAGTGAAATCATACAAAATTAACGAGAAAAAAAGTCACTCCGCAGACACAGTTTTGTCAGCAGAAACTCACTCCCGGATAGATTAATCAAGGTGTACTTGTGTTTATCCAGAGAGATACTTACTTTTAATGTAAAGAGAAGGACTGTGCAGACTATTGATAGCACCAATACAAATCCGGAATAAAGGATGAACCACGATGCCCTGGGAATGCAAAACATATAACATAAAGATGTGAGGATGATTTCAAATAAACAACATCGCCATGTTGACTTTTTAAGAGCCCATAGTCTTGTTCAAAATCAAATTCTACTTTCTATTTAAACATCACAAATAAGTGTATTCCTTTTTGTTCTCAAAACACATAAAACCGGCTTCAAATCCTTATATTTATTCAACCCGACTCCCGTCAACGGTGGCAGCAATATTTGTATGGACAAGAAGGCTGTTTTCGATGTACAAAACGTGTTAATAAAGTCAGGTTGCGGTCCCATGGTTAGTGTTGCGGACTCTTGAGTCAGAGTTTCTCAGTTTGAATCCACTCTACCACAATTTGATACCTATTTCTAATAATGAGCCGCTTAGGCTCACAGTATTTTTCGTAAATAATAAAAACATAAATATTTCTGTTTTTATAAAAAAAAGCTTGTCTCTTTTACAAGGCATTAGGTTCCCGTCGCCCAGGATGTCCACTACTGACAATATGTCGTCAGTTTTTGTCTGAACTTCAGGACGCAGACCTGCGTTGGAAGGATGCAAAGGACCTGGCAGTTGACAGAACAGCCTGGACTCCACAAGGGGATGGATAAATGATTGGATGTAGAGTACTAACCAATAAACTGAGTCTATGAGGCCCATAATTCGCATTCCCTCTTTGATCTTGGTCTCCTTTTCTCCGACTATCAGCATGAGCAGGTATGTGATGAACTGAGAGAGCGTCATCACCATGTAGATTGGGATGACAATACGAAAGGCCACTATCCAGTTTCCCGTGTAGGCCGCCTTGGGAAACATTTCCAGGTAGATGTTGGGAACAGGCAGCCCCTTTGTGCCTTTACCTTGCCCACTCTCCAACTGGAAAACAAATCAATTCATGTTGGGTTAGGTAAGGCAACCTAAACCGTATCAACGGCATTATAAACAGTTGCTGCACTGTCTAAATCTTAATAGTTGATTCACAATATTTTGAGGGTCTCCAAAATTTTGTTAAAAAATCCCAGATTGGCTCCACTTCTTCTAATTTATACTTCTTTCGATCCCTATTTTGGTTACTACATAATATCATGGAGCTAAATTTATAATAATCTATGAAAAAGACGGGCATCCCGGTTTGTTTTGGTACATCCAGAGAAAATTTAATTGAAAAAAGTGGTAACCTGTGCAACTCAAAACATTAACCTGTCCGGGAGTATGGCCGTACATGTACGGCCATACCAAACTTTTCTCAAAGGAGTTTGGACGTACATGTACGGCCGATACAAAATATGATTTATGACACGATTTATATCAAAACATGTTAAAAACATGATTTATCGGTATTTCGATAATTTTGATATAAATCATGTTTACTGGGGTAAATATCTTTGTTTATTCAAGAAAACATGTTGCTTATAGCATCGACTATAATATAAAAATTTAAAAGTAAAAAAAAAACAAAAACAAATTCACTCCTCAGATACAGTTTTGTCCGGAGAAACTCACACCCAGACAGGTTAAAAAAATAAGTGCAACATGTTTTTTGAGAACTTTACATAAAATACAAACATAAAATATCGGTAAAAAATTAAAATACATTCTAAATTTCACTACGTTCTTTACATGTATTGCCTTGGTGGTCCACCACAGATTGAATGTCTGTCGTAAATTTTACGAATGTCCCCGAAATCTAGGGTTAATGGGAATGCTAGTGGATAGCTTGAGAGTACATCTCTTGGGAGGGTAAGGAATGACACATACCCTTATCTTGGTGCAGTCAATGAGCGCCTGGAGAGCTATGAACCCCGAGAAAAAGTACTGGTTGACGGGACAAGCGTCGCCCGCCTGGATGGGGAACACTCCGCTGCTCCAGTAGTTGGGAGACTCTCTGCACATTGCCGGGGAGGAGAACAAGGAGCGCGTGGAGGGGGTGACGCTCACAGAAGGGTTGGTTCGTATAGTGTACCTGATAAACAAAAATTAACTTTTCAAATGTATAATTTTTTATGGAACTCATACATATATCATAAATATAATTTTTTAGTTCACGGGAGCCATCTATGGATGATTTGAGAAGGCTTTTATTTAGCAGAGTATAATTGTATGTAATCCACTTCTTCAGCCGCTATCCACTGCTAGATGCTGGGCGTTTTCTATGTTTTCCAGTCCTCTCTTGTTTGGTCATTTTCAATCCACTTATTACCCATGACGTCACAACAGTGTCATTGGCCCATCTTTTCCACCGCAGAACTTTGCGTGCCCATCATTGTATGTCTTCTCTCTTCTTCTCCATCTTACTCCTCATTGCTGGCAGTGACAGGGATATTGAAAGCTTTTAAATGTAAATTCAAGTAAAATCGGGAGACAACTTTGTTTCGTATTTTAAAAAAAATTCGCAACTTGGTTAAAAAAAAAATGCTTTGCAAGAGAAGCTCTCAGGAAGCCTAGATGCTTCTGTATCAGATCTGGGAATGCGGTGAGACAGCTTTCAATCACTCCTCATTACTGAGGTTGTGATCTTTGTTGAAGCAATCACTCTTCTCCAGTTGTCCCTTGACTGCGATGCGCGTAGTACTCCAACTACCAAGGTGCCTGCTGCTGCATTGACTTGATCGATTCATCGTGTGGGGGATATTCCTCTCCCTCGGGCAACATGCCCAAAGAACTAAAGAATCATCGTGTACAGAGTAAAGCCATCTAAGTGTGATTTGTATGTCTCAGTGCTTAGTAGAAGTTTTCCCATTGAGGACTTACTTTAATGGCTGTTCAGGCTGCATGGGGTTGGTGTGGAAGATGACGGCCATGGGGATGGAGTTGGGGCGGTTCCAGTACTCGGCGAGGAGGTGTTCCTGGCTGGGGAACAGTTTCCAGGTTATGGGTAGTAGGTCCGGTATGTACTGCAGGTGGGCATTCACTTCCTCCAAGAATTCCTACAACACGCATACGAGTATATTTAATTATTTCTTCATTACTAAGTACCATAATTTGATGCCTAATTTAAATAACAAGGCGTTTTGGCCTACAAAAATAGGAAGAAATTAAAATATTCATGTTTGTGTATATTAACCACTTTATGCTCGGGTTTTTTTCACAAAAATAGAACAAAAAATACCAGGTTTATTTAATTTTTTACTTAGAGTGTGTATAATTTAAAAGTTGTTTAGCTCAATAAAATGAAACAGAAGCAATAAAAAATCAAGCTCGCCAATTCTAACACGACGATAGAAATTATTTTAAAATTCTATGTTTTTATAATTATTATTATAGTTAATATAGTTAGACTTGTTTCAATTTTTATGAGGTTAAGTTTCTCTACATTTTTTATTGGTTCTGTTTGTTTTTGAACTGGACATTTTATTAATAATGTAAACTTTTTAAACAAAAGATAAAATAACCTGTTATTTTAAGTTCCACTTTTGTGAAAAAACTTGAGCATTAATTGGTTAATAGATGGCGCCACTAAAAAGTTTTTTGTCAGACAAACCTTGTATGTATATATTCTTAACAAATAAATGAAATTATAAAGATTCTTTTAGCAGGGTAGCATGTGGGCCAGTATAACATAAGTACTATTTACCATAGTATCCGTGGTATTGGGGACGACAGCCACGGTGTAGTTGTCGACAAGAAAGTGTTGAAAAAGGTGAGCGTCGCCTCGCGGTGTTGCCATTTCTGGGAAGTTGGGGTTGGGCACCAGGATCTTCATGATGATCAGCACACCCAGCGAGTACAATGGCACCAGTATTTCCTGAAATAAGGAAAACATAAACCATATTTACAGTCACTAGAATATTTCTCTTCTTCTCCGTCTTACTCCTCATTGATGAGGGTTTTATTTTAATTATAACTAATACTTTTTGCCAACACACGTCGCTCACTCCTTTCAAAAACGTCATAAATCAAAAATCGTCAATTTTTAGTTGTACATGTTTTTGGAATGCCCAGAAAATGTACTATATCCCAGCAAAAGAGGTATATTTTTAACTTAATATTTACCCGCTGCAGGGCAGAAAGTGTTTTTTTTGCATTTTGAAGAAAAGGTATTGTTATTATTTTTATTTATTTTAAATATACTAAATTATTTTTATTTATTTTAAATATACTAATAATTATTTTTTTTAAATATACTAAATATTTTTCAAATGGAGAAAAAACCTTCAGGTTTTACCCAAAAAGATCTGTTGCACAGTCAAATGTTCAATAAGTGGCTTGATATTTATTTTTTAATACATTGTATTATATTTTTAAACTTTAAAAACGTTCTTCTGAAAAATCAAGTTTATTCATTTATGACGTTCTTGAAAGGAGTGAGCGATATGAAATAAAACAGATAAACTTTCAGTATCAGTAAGTAAGAAGAGTGTAAGGTGGTATGGACATGTGGAGCGAATGGATAAACAGAGAATGATTAAGAAAATATATTTAACGAATGTGAGCGGGAAAACAGAACAAGGACGGCCGAAAAATCAAGTTTTTTTCATTTATGACGTTCTTGAAAGGAGTGAGCGATGTGACAATTGTTATATAAAATAATAATCTCTTTTAAGTATACTAAACAAGGATGAACATATTGGACAAGGAATTATACATCAGCCTGAAGTATTGTAATTATTCTTGCTTGGAACAGAGTGAATGGTGCACTAAAATCAGTTTTAGCAAATAAAAATCTATCAGCGAAAGCTACACTGGCAGTACACAATGGAGTTCTGGTTCCAACCCTTATGTATGGAAGCTAAGCATGGAGTTGGCAAAAGAAGGATGAAAGCAGACTGAATGCAGTCGAAATGCGATCCCTCAGACGAATGTGTGGCAAAACGATGTTTGATAAATGTTCGAATGATGAAATAAGGAAAGAATGTAAGGCTGAGATAAGCATTATCGATAAAATTAAGAAAGGTGTGTTGAGATGGTTTGGACATGTGGAGCGTATGAGTGAAGAAAGAACGGTTAAACAAATTTATGAGGCGAATGTAGTTGGAAAAAGAAGCAGAGGACGACCGAGGAAAACTTGGCACAATCAGGTATGTCAAATACTTGAAAGCGGCCGGGTCAGGAGTCGTAATAATCGTCGGGTATGTATGAGGAGATGCATGAACGTAGAAGAGGCAAAGAATGTTTGCAAAGACAGAGTGGTGTGGCGTTCGATTCTCTCTGCCTACCCCTGCGGAGAAGCGGCGTGATGGTTAGTTAGTTAGTTAGTTATAGTTAGCAAGTGACATGTTCCAGATATTGGTGTGGTCCGCGAAATCATTGCTGAGGTTTTGACCATTGTCGGAGGAATAACTGTTCTCCAGTTATCCCTTGACTGCGCTGCACGTAGCGCTCCAACCACCGGGGTGTCTGCTGCTGCCTTAACTTGATCGGTCCATCGTGTAGGGGATCTTCCTCTTCCTCTCCCTCTCCCTCTCTTCCTCTCCAGCCCACCAATCACAACCAGTCGTTCCAGGCTATCCTCATTGCAACGCTCAATATGTCTAAAGAATTGAAGAATCCGTCGTGGCAAAAGCAGCTCATTCTTAAGCTCTTCGCCTTTCCAATTTGGCTTCCATATCATCCCTTCCCAGTTTGACAATGTGACCCAAACATACATAAGACTCGACTCTTTTTTTTATTTTCTCACACTTTCATTTGTTTCATTTGTCCGCCTCCGTAGTGTAATGGTCAGCACGCTCGGCTACCGTTCTGGAGGACCCGGGTTCGATTCCCAGGGGGGGTAAGAAAAAATATGAATAATTTTTTCACTGTAATATTTATTCAATATTATCCTGGACTGGTACTTGAAGCAGACGGCTGATCACCTTTCCTTCATGTGAAAACGATCAAGATAACACTGCGTTTATATGACGCAGTGCCCTATGTACCATTGGGGTGCGGATAAGGGTTTTATTATTATTATTATTATTCATTTGTTATCTTCACATCACTTAACCCTTATCCACGCCCAATGGTGCATAGGGCACTGAATCGAATTGACACAGTGTTTTCTTGATCATTACTTACATGAAGGCAAGGTGATCATGCTCTTGCGCAGTTAGTTTAGGAACCAGTCCAGGGTAATATTAAATAAATATTACAGTGTAAAATCACTTATATTTATTTTCAACCCCCTGGGAATCGAACCCAGGACCTAAAGCACGGTAGCCAACACGGTATCCAAATACGCTGACCATTACACCACGGAGGCGGACAATCACATATATCTTTACATATAAAAATAAAAATGATACGACTTCCTGACATATGAAGTCTGACAATTTGATAAGATTAGCAAATGATCCACTTAGATAGGTACTCTAAATACATGAAAAACTACAGGTGGATCTTATAGGTACCCATATAATAAACCTACATTTCTGGACTTAGTAATATAATAAAAACGGGCCAATGAAGCCTGACAAATGGCAAATATCCGATTGGTTTGAGCATTCGGCGACTGGACACCCTGTATTCTCGCAAAGAGAGAGGCAGACAGTGATTAGGCTTAGTTTAATGCTGATTAGAGCAAAGTGAAATGATATTATGGATGACCTATAAATGCCACAGCTGTCCGACTATTTGGGTAGGTCAAACGTGTGCGAGGCGTTACTGTGCACAGAGATATAGTACTCTATTTGTATTTGTGAAGGCTACTGACATTCTAGTCGCGGCCAATGAGCCAGCCTTTAGCAACTAAACAATAATTGATTTAGATTTTAATTGAAAATAGAATTACTAAACAACTCAATTTTTTTTTTTTTTTTGACATCTCAACATACACAGACACACTCAAAAGGTGAAAAAAATAGCTGGTTAAATTAATATTCTTCTTCTTCTAACCCTTATCCGCACCCAATGGTGCATAGGGCACTGCATCGTATTGATGCAGTGTTATCTTGATCATTTCTTACATGAAGGCAAGGTGATCAAACTCGCGCTTCAAATACCTGTCCGGGGTAATATTAAGTAAATATTAGAGGGAAAAATCACTAATATTTATGTTGACCCTTCAAGTCTTGGTACCAACCATAATGTATGAAAGTGAAGCATGGAGTTGGCAAAAGAAGGATGAAAGAAGACAGTACGACCAAAATACGATCTCTCAAACAAATGCGCAGCAAAATGATGTATAATAGGTGTTCGAATGATGAAATAAGAAAAGAAACAAGGTTGGTAAGCATTATCTATAAAATAAAGAACGGTATGTTGAGATAGTTTGGACATGAGAGAATGGTAAAACAAATTTATGAGATGAATATAGTTGGAAATGGGAGTAGAGGAAGCCGAGGAAAACTTGGCATGATCAGGTATGTCAAATACTTGAAAGCGGGCGGGTCAGGAGTCAAAATAATCGGCTTGTATGTAGGAGTTCTAATAATATTTGAGTAATATGGTCGTCAACCATGAGTTGAATGGAGAATGTTGCATGAATGGAGAATGTGACCGCTTAACCAGCGATAAATAAAAATAATAATAATAAAACCCTTATCCGCACTCCAATGGTGCATAGGGCACTGCTTCATATAAACGCAGTGTTATCTCGATCATTTACACGCGAAGGGAAGGTGATCAGCCCTCCGTTTCAGGTACCAGTCCAGGGTAATATTGAATAAATATTACAGTGAAAAAATCACTTATATTTTTGTAAAAAAAAAAAAAATAATAAAACCCTTATCCGCACCCCAATGGTGCATAGGGCACTGCGTCATATAAACGCAGTATTATATTGATCGTTTTACACATGAAGGAAACGTGATCAGCCCTCCGCTTCAGGTACCAGTCCAGGGTAATATTGAATAAATATTACAGTGAAAATATCACTTATATTTATTTGACCCCCCCTGGGAATAAAACCCGGGACCTCCAGAACGGTAGCCGAGCGTGCTGACCATTACACTACGGAGCCATAAATAAACTCTGTAAATACCCAGACATCCACATTCATCTTCATCTATGTTGAGGTGTATAAAGTGTGAGCCCCCTTACGGCGATAGTTTTCCTCGTGTCTCTCTTCTTGAGGTACACGTTCCTGACGAGCATGGCCCGCAGCTGCGCGCAGTACAGGCCCCGCGAGGGTCGGCTGCCCGCCATGGGGCTGCAGGCGCGCGCTCCGGGGGGTCCGCCGCACTAGCGCTCCGTCCCGCTCAGCCCGACCGCAGACAGGCCCGCGAGCATTGCTACCTCCCTTGGATACCTGCAACAACCAAACAAGGCACTTTGTAATAGGGATGAGCATCGCTACCATCCTTGGATACATCCGACAACCAAACAAGGCACTTTGTAATAGGGATGAGCATCGCTACCACCCGTGGATACCTAGGACAACCAAACAAGGCACTGTGTAATAGAAATGAGCATCGCTACCACCCTTGGATACCTGCAACAACCAAACAAGGCACTTTGTAATAGGTATGAGCATCGCTACCATCCTTGGATACCTGCAACAACCAAACAAGGTACTTTGTAATAGGTATGAGCATCGCTACCACCCTTGGATACCTGCGGCAACCAAACAAGGCACTTTGTGATAGGGATGCGACCATTAGTTAACTGTAACTTTTGGGATGGTATTTGTTGCATTTTCTCAGTTTACATTGTATTTCTTTCCACTACAACCCTTGGATACCTGTACCAACTGAACAAGGCACTTTGTAATAGAGATGTGACTATTGGAAACTGCAATTTTTGGGGTTTCCTGCACCTAATAATAGAGGGAGTTGTAGGTCCCGGGCTCGATTCCCAGGGGGGGGGTGAAACTAAATATTACTGATTTTACACTCAAATATTTATTTAATACTACCCCGGACTGATCCCTGAAGCGCAAGAGTGATCACCTTGCCTTCATGTAAGCAACAATCAAGATAACACTGCGTCAATATGATGCAGTGCCTTATGCACCATTAGGTGCGGATAGGGGTAGGAATAGAATAATAATAGAGGGAACAATCGAGGGAACAAACGCCTGAGGATGCCCAAACCGTCAATATCTTTGCGACTTATACGAGGACATGGGTTGTTCGACGTATGAGGAGCTGAAGAGGGTTTCGCAAAAAAGACCGGAGTGGTCCGAAAGAGCAGACCACCAAATAGATGGATTGTCAGCTGGAAATCGACATTGCAGTAGGCTAATCTCCCTTGAAAACGGGCCACAAGGCCTACACCAAAAATAAAAAGAAGTAAAAACATTTGATCACGCAAAACATGTAAATATGGAGGGTATAAGTTGTGTGATTGACTTTCAAATGTCAATTCTGAGCTACGTGAGAGAATGGCCAGCTCAACATTTTCGTGGTATTTAAAACTTTAGATGTGTGCGATGCTACCCAAAGACTGACTAATTTGTATTATGCTACCGGCGCAATATTGCCCCAGCCTCAAAGGTAACGTACGTGAGTAGCTAAGTACCTAATAACACGTTGACTGCCACGGTAATTTTTAGAATGGATAAATATCACGATTTGTGATTATTGGCTAGTAAATTAATGTGAAAAATCACAAGATATAAGAAATAAGGGAGATATGAAGGTTTAAACTTTAGATATTTGAATAAAACGAAAAACGTGCGTTCGCATCAAATTCCCGTCTTCGAACGTTTATATGACGTCATATGGTTTATTGTCTATGGTTTATAGAGCGTAATAGTAGTAGTGTGGATTGTTTGTTTACCACTACACTACCATATGTGTTATACAAATATGAGGGGAGGGGGGGTGAGCGGGTGGACCATAGACATCAACAAATAGAGTCGCCAAGAATTTAGCAATGACACCAACATTAAAATAACTCCACCGTTTCTGTGACGTCATTCATTGCCAACTTACGAAAATAACGTTTTTTCGAAGGCGAATTTTCTAAAAGCAAATGATGAATGTAAATATGAATTATATCGGCTGTTATAAACACAAAATGAGTCTAATAAAATCCTTTATAGGTTGAGTATGTTAAATTAGATATTCCTCCCGCCTGACAAAGATCCGTTCCGGTCTAAAAAGTCAACCTTTAAAATATTCTTTTACTTCTTGATTTTGAATATTTTTTTTAGAAATTTATTTTCTGTTCAGTTATTAATAAATTTTGTATAAGTATATACACTTTTTCTTTATTTTAAATTATTTAAATTATAATTAAATGTAGACAAAAATATCGAAATCTTTTAGTACACAACCATGATACACGATTTACACACAACGAAGGTTTGGGAGTCGAACACTGCCATATATCGTTCCGAACATTTTTAATTTGTTGCCGACAGATGTTAGAGGTCAACTTAAAATATGGAACAAAGGCAAAATAAAGCAGAGTTAATTTTTCTTTTCTTAAATGTTTTTCGCAGATACTTTGTGGCACATTTTATAAACATTATAAAATTAAACAACTTTGTTTTAACCACTTTTTTATTATTCTTCTTTCTTCTTTTTCCATGTTCGCTCCCTAGGTGGAGCATATGGCCAACACGAGTCGTCTCCAAGTCACTCTGTCACGCGCCATCTCCTTGGCTTCCTCCCAGGTCAGTCCGGCGTCTCGAAGTTCCGCTGAGTATAGTCGGTGAATGGTCGTCAGCGGCCTTCCGGGGCGCCGGAATCCTCGGGGTTGGAAGAAGAGACATGAGGGGTTGATGCCCTCAGGTGGCATTCTAAGGACATGTCCCAACCATGTCCACCTTCTTCTCTTCAGGACTTCCAGTATGAGGGGCTGTTGAGTTCTTCTCCTCACATCGTCATTCCTGACGAAGTCATACCACTTTATACCCAGTATTCGCCTCAGGCATCTATTTTCAAAACTTTTTTTTTTTTATTATTAGTACACTTTAACCTACCGGTTTCGACAGCAACTTTGTCATCATCAGGGTTTATTAAATTCTAAAACATTAAAATACTATAATTAATTACATTCCCTTATCAAAAAGTGTGTGGAAGTTTTTGATAAGGAAATGTGAGTTATGGGAATTGAGTGGAATTATGAGTATTTTAATGTTTTGGAATTTAATAAACCCCGATGATGACAAGGTTCTTGTCGAAACTCGTAGGTTAAAGTGTACTAATAGTAAGAGAGTGGTTAAAACAAAGTTGGTTAGTTTTATGAAAATTGTAAAAAATGTATTCATAATTTTTCTTTCTTTTTGTGTGAATTAGGTTATAAGTATCAAAAAATAAGTATTTTATTTATAATTTAATCGTGTCTTATCACAAAGTGAATGCCGAAACAATAAATAACGTATTTTGTGAAGCTGTAAATACAAAACAAGCCGATTTTTGTTTTTAAACGGAAATAGGTTACTTTACAGCTTTCGCATTTATATCGCTTTAAGGGGTCAAGGCTTCAATTTCCGCCAAAGACAGTAGACGTTTCTATTAAATTTATATCATTCGAGTAGCGTTTCCATGGCAGAAGACATTCTAGTCGCCAAAAATAAGACCCATAAAAATACGAGGGCTGTTCAATTAATACGTAGGATGACGTCATGAAACACATAAAGCTTAATTTTAATTTACTTTGTTTGATTTACTTGTTTATAAAAAAAAATGTAAAACGAACTCCCTCTCTAAACACAAGTTTCTACAGTATTAGAGAGGTAGAAACGTTATATTTGAAATGTATTGTATATTTACCAACTATTTTGTATTATATCACAAATCGCTCAACTGATGGCTTTCGTGGTAGAAGTGAAACTTCTTTTTAAAAAAATGATAAATATTATTTACACAACGTGTGGTACCTCACTGTTCATATATAGCGCCTGACGTGTACATCTACAACGCGCGCATGCATGACATTTTATTATTCTATCGCTTTGTATCGTTCTGTGTATATTGCTTCACCCCCGTGGCGTCAGAATGTATAGCACTCTATCTCTTTATCCCTACGTTATATATTTTTTCTCTGATGTAACGAAATGTGCTTAGGAAACGTGACGCGTCCTTGAAATTTCACTCTCCATTCCCAAATCACCGCCTCAAAAGTTTTACTTCAAAAAATAAAAAAAATGTTTAACTCAATCTACGTTTGCATATTTTTAACAAATAAATGAAATTCTGAAGAAAATTGTGAATAATTTGAACGTAAACATTTTGTGCAGTTTTAAGTGTGTACATGGTGCTATGGTGGTGAAGGGTTGTATTGTTGGCATGCTGTAGTAGTGATTGTCCTGACGAAGAGACGGGTACGTCTCGAAACCGGTAGACAAAAAAATCTCGGTGAGTGGTTATATACTAACATTATTAACATTTTTGTAAAAAAATAAATAATAATAATAAAACCCTTATCCACACCCCAATGGTGCATAGGGCACTGCGTCATATAAACGCAGTGTTATATTGATCGTTTTACACATGAAGGAAAGGTGATCATCCCTCCCCTTCAGGTACCAGTCCAGGGTAATATTGAATAAATATTACAGTGAAAATATCACTTATATTTATTTTACCCCCCTTGGGAATCGAACCTGGGACCTCTAGAACGGTAGCCGAGCGTGCTGACCATTACACTACGGAGGCGGACAAAAAAAATAATAAGCAAAAAAAGGACTATTTATTTAAATAAATAAAAAAAAACTTAAGAATAAGTGTTTATCAAAGTGGTATTACACAAAATAAACGATGAATGATAATGAGAATGTAAAAGCCCTTATTTTGGTTTATTTATCAATAATTATTTTTGCGAATTGAATGGATAATTCTAATTTTGCATTTGACGCGCTCACACGATAGCGGACAAATTACTTAAAGCAGGATCGTAAAGCTAGAGTTGTAGCTAATTGAAGGCTGCTCCCCGAAAGCCATCGCATTTTATTAGGCCTTTGTTAGTGAATTTGAGAATATTGAGTGAGGTGAAACGAATATCTCTTTGTGTGCGACCTTCGATTTTTCACCCTTAAAAGGTAAAACCAATTCTGAATTAACGCGGTCTCTATTCACGCGATTATCAATATAATGCGGTTCAAGAACAGCAATCAATTTTATTTATTGTTTCGGCATTAACTTTGTGGTAAGACATGTTACAATGATTAAAGAAAACACTTGTTTTTTACCACTTGAGTTTTATTACAGACTACATGTTTCAGAAGTTAAACTTCCATCATTCAGGTCTGTATAATAACTTATATAGAACAATTTTATATTTTATATTTTAGTTACTATACAGACCTGAATGATGGAAGTTTAACTTCTGAAACATGTAGTCTATAATAAAACTCAAGTGGTATAAAACAAGTGTTTTCTTTAATCATAGCAATCAATTTACTTTGAAAATTATGATTTTTGTCTTTTTCGAACCCTTATCCGCACCCCAATGGTGCATAGGGCACTGCATCATATAAACGCAGTGTTATCTTGATCGTTAACACACGAAGAAAAGGTGATCAGCCCTCCGCTTCAGGTACCAGTCCAGGTTAATATTGAATAAATATTAAAGTTAATAAATCTCATTTATTATACCCTCCTCTGGGAATCGATCCCGGGACCCCCAGAACGGTAACCATTACACTACGGAGGCGGACTTTTGCCGTAAATAAAGACATTTTTTTTATTTGCGGCTAATGCCTTTAACAATATTAACAAAAATATGTACAATAACAATAAAGAAAACAGGAATAAAAATAATCACTTAAAATAATCATCACAATAATAAAATAGATTTAATACAATACAAAAGATTTTAAAAACAGTTCGTCACATAAACTACAGTAACATACAAAAAAAAACTATATATATATATATATATATATATATATATATATATATATATATATATATATATATATATATATATATATATATATATATATATATATATATATATATATATATAAATATATATGTATATATTATATATATATATATATATATATATATATATATATATATATATATATATAAATATATATATATACATATATACATATAACGTGGTAATATTTTCCTTTTGAAAATTAAGTGTAAATAATATGTAAAGTGGGTGTATAATAATAAAATAAACAATGTGTTGCTTTGTAATTAAAGTTTATAATTAAAGTTTATTCTTAATTTATCTTTATAATAATTTTTATATCTATCTATCTATCTATCTATCTGATTCTGACAGTTAACAATATTATCGGAAGTCTTTTGTTTTATTCTGAGCGACGCATGCGGCATCTGGTGGTAGAACTGTTTTATGTAGGTACTATTTATAAGTACTTAATAAAATGTATAGGTAGGTACCTAGTTATTTTATTACATCTCCCCCCTTGGGGATGAAAATTCATAGTAAAATTTTCACTCGTCCTCCGGATCATCTTCTTGTAGTGAAGGGACTGGTATAAGTTTAGTGATATGATAAATTTTTTTTTTTTTTTTTTCTTTCTTTCTTTTTTTTCTTTCTTTTTTTTTTTTTTTTTTTCTTTCTTGTTTTTTTTTCTTTCTTTCTTTTTTTTTTATTTTTTTTTCTTGACCCTTTTAAAGTAGACACAGTTTTTTTCAATCTATTTGTTTTTTTCTTTTGAATTCCTTCATTTTTATTCAGATCTCTTAAAGTATCTTCTAATATAACCAAATGTACAACTTTTAATTGTTCATCTGCATTTTCATTCGATTCTAAAACTGGATTCCTGCTTAGACAATCTACTTCTAAATTCTTCTTTCCTGGAGTATATTTTGTTTTATATTTTGTAGTATTTTTTTCTACTTTATTTTTATTTTCATTCTTCAAGCACTGTTTCTGTGTTATTTGTATGTCTTCATTTTTATTCTGATCTTTTAAAATATCTTCTAATTTAATCAAATTTACAACTTTTAATTGTTCATCTGCATTTTCATTCGATTTTAATACTGGATTCCTGCTCATACAATCTGCTTCGAAATTCTTCTTTTCTGGAGTATATTTTATTTGATATTTTGTAGAAATTTTTTTCACATGATTTTTATTTTTAATTTTATCACTAGTTCTTAAATTTCCACGTCTTCTTTGATTATTTTCTAATTTTTCTCTCTCACTCCGAACATATTGTAGTAATTGTTTTAATACATCTAATGTTTCATAATCCATTTCCAATTAACAAAATTGTCGTTTTATAACGTGGTAATATTTTCCTTTTGAAAATTAAGTGTAAATAATATGTAAAGTGGGTGTATAATAATAAAATAAACAATGTGTTGCTTTGTAATTAAAGTTTATAATTAAAGTTTATTCTTAATTTATCTTTATAATAATTTTTATATCTATCTATCTATCTATCTATCTGATTCTGACAGTTAACAATATTATCGGAAGTCTTTTGTTTTATTCTGAGCGACGCATGCGGCATCTGGTGGTAGAACTGTTTTATGTAGGTACTATTTATAAGTACTTAATAAAATGTATAGGTCTGTACCTAGTTATTTTATTACATACATATAAATAAAAACTGAGAGCTGGCATTATCTTTCACGTAAAAAAATGTCCTCCTCCGTACAATAACGTACGTTTCGGATTCGATTCCCAGGGTGAATTTTTCACTCTGATATTCATTTGATATTACTTCAAACTGGTACGTGAAGCGTAGGGCTGATCGCCTTTCTTTCTTGTATCTAACGATCAATATAACACTGCTTATAAAGCAGTGCCTAACGCACCATTGGGTTTGGATAAGGGACAAAAGAAGAAGATGAAAAATCACAACCAGGAAAAAATTATATGAAATTTTCAGTAGACGTTTGAGAATTTAAAAACCAAATCAAATATGATTTCAATGCACCTATTCTTTTCTATTTTACTGTAATTGTACCGATTTTTTAACCGTGTAAAAAAAGATTCAGATTTCAACCCTAACCGATTCTTCAGTGACCGAACTGGGGGCTAAAATGTCAGAATCGCACCCCCTTAGATACTTACTAAGGTATATACATATATGGGCACTGTGGTATATATATATATATATATATATATATATATATATATATATATATATATATATCTATATATATATATATATATATATATATATATATATATATATATATATATATATATATATATATATATATATATATATATATATATATATATATATATATATATATATATTTAGTATTATTTTTTGATATCTCAACATACTTGAGGAAGAATATGGAAGTCTGGACATTTACGGGGCTTACGACCGTTATAAGCTTGGTTAAGTGATCACTTTACACACGTGTAACATTCACCAATCCTACCCACGATTGTCAACCGCACTACTCAAATTATATATATATGTATATATATATATATATATATATATATATATATATATATATATATATATATATATATATATATATATATATATATATATATATATATATATATATATATATATATATATATATTTATATACATATCTCTCACTCCTTATTACAACGTCATATCGCTCACTCCTTTCAAGAACGTCATAAATCAAAAATCGTCAATTTTTAGTTGTGCATGTTTTCGTTTTCGGAATGCCCATAAAATATACTATATTTCAGCAAAAGCGGCATATTTTTAACTTAATATTTACACGCTACAGGGCAGAAAGTGTTGTTTTTGCATTTTGAAGAAAAGGTATTGTTTAATTATTTATTTAAATATACTAAATATTTTTCAAATTCCCTCGTAAAAAACTTCAGGTTTTACCTAAAGAGATCTGTTGCACGGTAAGAAGTTCACAATAAGTGGCTTGATATTTATTTTTAGAAACGATATTCTGAAAAATCATTTTTTTTTATATATGACGCTGTTAAAAGGGGTGAGCGAAATATATACAAGTGTGTGTGTATGTGCCTTGGCGTGCACAGAGAATTAATTAGGATAGGCAGTAGAGGTACATAGTAAGGTAAGCTGGTACTACTTCGTAAGGTAGGGTAGGAGGTACTGGTTGCGTTTGATGTCACGCGGGTAAGGGTAGTAAGGCACTGGTTTTCTGCCTATATGGAAAGCGCGCCCACGTATATGAGGCTGTATGCTAGGGAAAGGACTTATGATATTCTGAAATTCTGGAGAATTATCCTCCCTGATGTTAAAGCCACACGCGTCCTATAAATCAAAATCCCTTGCTTATTGGAGTACGCAAAATGTGAAAATATTATCCCGCAGACTGTATTTCACAATACAATGTATGTACCAAGGGTCTATTTAAACAACAGGAACGGGCGAAAATTTGTACCGTAATTTGTCATTTATATTTTTATATTTTTAAAGTTATCAAAAATATTATTCTTCTAACCTTTATCCTCACCCATAAACTAATTTATTTATTGATTTTTCTTTGATGTACATCAAATTTATGGATGTTCTACATACGAGTATATGATCCAATTTCGAAACACTGCTTGAAAAACTAGAATTTCACTAGAGACATCTATTGGTGAGATGAAAATAGAAACAAAAATCTACTCAATGATCTATAAACCTTGTACATAATAAGCAAAGTATTCTATTTTCTTTATTTTACATTTAGCTTGACTGAGCCACAATCAGTCAGTCTGCAGCACAATCATTGCCAAATATTTGTCGGATTTAACGTTAGGGGTATGGGCTTATCAAAGCCTATGAAAGTAGCGTTGTGTACTGGTATTTATCAGCCTACCTACGCACTGTTCACTACTAGCCTAGGTTTTACGCTTCTGCCATAAAGATAGGTTTATCGCGTATTATGTATGCATAACTACTCGGTGGCCGGGTAGCTCTCACCCCCAAGAGTACACTTTGTTGAGTATTTGCAGCCCTTAAAAAGTAAGAGGGGTCGTCAAAAAGGAAATACCATTTTTCATATAATAATTCTTGAATGATGATGGTATTAAAACTGATTATAAATATATATATATATATATATATATATATATATATATATATATATATATACATATATATATATATATATATATATATATATATATATATATATATATATATATATATATATATATATATATGTTTATAAATATATATTCATTCATTCAAACCTTATCCGCACCCCAATGCTGCAAAGGGCAATTCATCATATAAACGCAGTGTTATCTTTATCGTTAACACATGAAGGAGAGGTGATCAGCCTTCCGCTTCCGGTACCAATCTAAGGTAATATTGAAGAAATATAAGAGTGAAAAATCACTAATATTTATTTGACCCCCCTGGGAATCGAACCCGGGATCTCCAGTACGGTAGATGCGTGCTGACCATTACACTTTATATATATATACATATATATATATATATATATATATATATATATATATATATATATATATATATATATATATATATATATATATATATATATATATATATATATATATATATATATATATATATATATATATATATATATATATATATATATATATATATATATATATATATATATATATATATATATATATATATATATATATATATATATATATATATATATATATATATATATATATATATATATATATATATATATATATATATATATATATATATATATATATATATGCAAAATGGATCTAAAATAATGGATTGAATGGTAAAGGTTGTACAAGTTTATAAAGTTATCACTTAGGCCTGCCCTGGGATGCTCATATTTTCATATTTTTTCGTATATAATGATAGATTATATATATACAAGATCATGTTGAAACAACTTCAATATAGATATTTTATTTATTGTTTCGGCATTTAATTTGTTGTAAGACATGTTGAAATTATTAAAGAAAACACTTGTTTTTTTACCACTTAATTGACAACTAGTTTGGAACTAGATGGAAGTTTAGTTTCCGAAACTAAGTAGTTGTCATAAATAAACTTATGTGGTAAAAAAAAACAAGTGTTTTCTTAAATAATTTCAATAAAGATATATCGTCCGTAGGGTGAAGAATCCAGTGCACGATAAAATAAATAATAATAAATTGTTGATATTTATTAACTTTGAATTTATTGACCGCTCCTCCAAATTACAAAAGCCTCCTTCTTAGTTCACGGCCCATCTGGGTCGGCGTCGGCGCTTGATCTTTACGGAATATCATATCCGAAGGCTATACACTAGTAGGAAGAGAGTAGAACAAGGGTAGAACGGAAGGAAGATATAGATATACATATAAACTAGTACAGGGGTCGGCAACGCGTGGCTCGCGAGCCACATGTCGCTCTTTAACCAATTTTTATGGCTCTTTCTTTGTCAAATTCAAAATGACATTTTAAAGAGAAATTTTGTTTTTTTTTTTCAATTAATCTTTGCACATTCATTTTAGTTGGGAGGAATGGTGCCGTTTAAGCACATATCGTAGTCGTACAGGAGAAAGTGACCAACTGACAAAACGTGAATGTTCAGGAGGGCCATTAAAGTCACTTTCAAAAAAAGCAAGTACCTTCTGTCATAGCAACAGTGTTTCGTATACTCCTGACATAATTAATATTTATTTGAGTAAAAAGTAATCATCAGGAATCTTGAAAAGTGAATTCATACAAAGTACTGTATTGTGTATCTTAATAATAAAGTGGTTGTTCGAATGGTTCGTTTTAAATACTGTTTTTTCAAATTTTTTAATCTTTAAAACCGAAACAAATTTTATTGTTGTAAATCAATATTTTGTTTAAAATATCTACTGATATCAACCTTTCGAATAACAGTAAGCCAAGCTCACAATCAAGTATTTACTTCATAAAATTACCAACAGAGACCGCTTAGTTGTAAGTTGTTTACCAGTAAAATCTCTTATAGTAAATAAATATTAATAATAACAATGTCAACCCGAGCATCTTCTGAATCCAAATTGTTCGAGTATATTGACAAAAAGTTTTTAGAATACAAAAAAGATGAAGAAGATTTAATAAAAAGAATTAGTACTGAAATGAAAAAAATTATAAAAAACGAGTTGACTGAATTGAGCAAATCTGTTGATTTCTGCTCCAAAAAAATTGATGAATATGAACAATCGAGAATAAAAATGGATTCCAAATTGAAAGAAACTCAAAAAGAAATTAGAGAACTAAAATCGAAAATAAATCAAATTGAACAAAATACGCTTGAAACAACAATTGAAGTTCAAGGAATAGCTATAAAAAAAAATGAAAACCCCAAATCTGCGGTCAAGATTTTATTAAATAAACTTGACTGTAGTGATATATCAAACGACTATAACCTTATTAACATATACTCTAACCCCACCAAGAAAACGGTTACTGTCAAATTTAATACAAAGGAGGCTAAGGATAAGGTGATGAGTCAAAAAAAAATTAAGGGGAATATTTCGTCAAAAGATTTAAGCATTTCTGACTCTTTGGATAAAATTTACATCAACGAGAAATTAACGACCACCAATAAACATCTACTCTGGTTGGCGAAAACCACTAAACCCCTTGGATACAAATATGTCTGGACGAAGAACGGCAACGTCCTTATCAGGAAAACTTCAGACTCGCCCATTCTATATATTAAGGACCCCAACGATATCCCGCTTCACTGAGGACAAAACATAATTTCTCATCTACATCGGAACCCGCCACTGCGATGCAGCATCACAACCACATTCGGACAGAAATATGTGACGATCTTCAGCAACTCAATGCATACTTACAAGGAAACAGCTTCAACATCATGAATTTCAATATAAGAGGAATAAGAAAAAAATTTGATGAATTTTGTATCCTTTTAAATGCGATTAAAACTCAACAAACAATTTTAATACTCACTGAAACGCAACTGAGGGATTGTACCCCATTCTGTATTCCCGGATATTCATTTTTTTCAGTGCCCTCGAAACATACATCGCACGATGGTATTTCCATATTCTATAATACTCATTCTATTTCTAATATTAATATAACTGCATTAGATTCAAACTACTCAAACTCAATAAGCATAAGTTTCACTATGAATGAAAAAACATATTTAATAATTGCCATATACCGCTCTCCTTCACTAGATATAAAATCTTTTATTTCTGAATTGAAATTGATAATAGAGGAGGTTAATAAAAAAAATATTGATTTTTCTTTTATTGCTGGAGATATCAATATTAATATTTTGAATTCTATTTTAAATCCGTTAGCTAATGAGTACCTAAATCTTCTATACACAGCAGGCTATTTATCATATATAAACACCTCTACCCGGCCAAACATACTCACTAACTCATGCATTGATCATGTATTTCTAAAAACTAACCAATCCTATCTCCCAAAATCTGCTATACTCAAAATCGACTTAACTGACCACTACCCTACTGCCTACTGCCATAAAATGTTTAAGTCTAAAAACCCATCTATATCTAACGACCAACAAATAAAAAAATTTAAAATTAATTATCAAACATTAACTGATTCTCTACAATATGAAACGTGGAATTCCGTGTTTTTACAACACGATCCTAACCTTTCTCTTAACATTTTTTACGAAATATTGAATAAACACATTGAGAACAGTAGCCAACTAATACCAATACCAAAAAGTAAACACAAAAAAATTAAACCTTGGATAACCCGTGGACTAATAATTTGTATTCAACATAGAAATAAACTATATAAAATGTATAAAAATCATGAATGTTTTTGTTTGACTAATCACAAGCCTATTAATGAAAACAAACGTAAAGAATATATCATTTACCGTAATTTTGTAAATATTCTAATAAAAAAATGCAAGAAAGATTACTATTCAAATCAATTACTAAATTCGAACTCAGATTGTAAAAAAACATGGAATGTGATTAATGAAATTACAAATAGGAAACAAAGTGAACATATTTTTCCGCAAAAGCTAGTAACTGATGATAACATTATTATTACTGATAGAGAAGAAATAGCAAACAATTTCAATGATTTTTTCACCAACATTGCATCAACGCTCATAGATAATAATCCTTCCCTTAAAACACGTTTAAATGATTCTTCACATTCTCCTCGCATTCTCACACAAAGCCATCTGAATCCTAATTTTGAACTTTCTCACTTTAAGCGTATAACAGAAGCTGAAATATCAAAATATATTGACGAACTTAATATTAACACTGCTAATGGGCCAGATGAACTAAGCAGTACAACAATTAAGTCTATTAAGATATTTATAATACCACCTTTACTTTATATTTTTAATGAATGTCTCGCAAAAGGGATATTTCCTAACCAATTCAAGATATGTAATCTAGTACCAATTCACAAAGCTGGGTCCTCAAGTAAAACTGATAATTACCGACCAATTACTTTAATCTCGCAACTAGCTAAAATCCTAGAAAAATGTATTAAAAACCAAATGATATTTTTTCTGGAATCTTCCGATCTTCTATCTCATAACCAATTTGGTTTCCGATCTAGTTATAGCGCAGAAGATGCAATTTACAACCTTACAAAATGCATTTACTCTAGTTTAGACTCAAATAAGAAATGCCTTACAATATTTTTAGATCTTAAAAAAGCATTTGACACAGTTAACCATGGAATTTTACTAAAAAAACTTTGTAAAATTGGTATTAAAAATGATTGTCTATTGTTTTTTGAAAATTACTTAGTAAATCGACTTCAAAGCACCAAGATTGGACCAACTATAAGTAAGGCTAACACTGTGATACACGGAGTTCCACAAGGAACAGTGCTCGGTCCTTTATTGTTTCTAATTTATATTAACAATCTTTGTAATATCGATGTACCTGGTAAACTGTTCTCCTACGCTGATGATACCGCAATAATTGTACAAGGTAAATCCTGGGAAGAGACAGCCAGCAAAGCCAACAAATGTATAACAGTAATCAAAGAGTGGCTAGATCGGAACCTCCTTTCTCTTAATTGTGAAAAAACTTTATTCATACCTTTTTACAATTCTTACTCGTCAGCCCCTTCATCGAATCTTAACATCATGTTTCATAACAAAAATTGTAACCTCGACATATGTAATAACTGTGTAAAAATGAAATCTGAAAAGTCGACAAAATATTTGGGTCTAACAATAGATTGTCAACTCAAATGGAACCAGCACATAGAAAAAATTGTGAACAAACTTAGGTATCTGACATATATTTTTAAACGTTTGTCTAGTTATGTCCATCCTAACACCAACAAAATGGTCTATCATGCACTTGTACAGTCTTCTCTTTGTTATGGAATAATTGGATGGGGGGGAGCATTCAATATTCATTTAAAGCCTTTAGAAACAGTCCAAAAACTTATTATTAAAATCATGCTTAAAAAAAATTCTACTTTTTTCTTCCAACCAATTATTTCAGGAAGCCGAACTTTTGGAGCTACGAGAAATCTATTGCCAACAGTGTCTAAAATATGTTTATTTGCGCCAACATTTATTTCCTAAAAATAATAATAGATCTAGCCAACGAATTAATAATTTATTAGAAATCCCTTTTTGTAAATCCAGACTTGCGCAAAGACACTCATTTTTCATAGCTCCAAAACTGTTCAACTTATTCCACAAAGACTATTTGTTAGATGTTAATTCCCTAAGTTCGTGTAAATTAAAAAAATTGCTTAGATTATTTATAAAAGAGACAGATTTAAGTTCCTTTTTCATTTAGAACATGATCGCTAGCTTTTTACTTTTTTACTTTGTCATCTTTATTATGTTTAAGTTTAATTTAAAAAAAAATAAAATAAAAAATTGCTCACTGAGAGTCAAGTATTTTTATTTTTATTTTTTTTTGTATTTAATTTAAGTTTTTTGTATTTTGTATTAACTAATTATACTTAGAAACCTATACCCTTATACCCTGTACTATGACTATTTATTTTGTATACCCACACACAGGCCATGCCTTTGTGGGATCTTTTTTTTGTATTTATTTTTATTTTTTATAAATATTTTTTGTTTTTGAATTTATGTAATGCAAAAGAATTTTAAATAAAGAAAAAAAAAAAAAAAAAAACTTTTGCTTGGCAAGAAAATAAGCATCAATGCAGTTAGTCATTTTTAACAATTCAATATATTATACTTCTAGGTTTAAAATCGCTTCGGGGTTTTTTCAGGGCAATATTAAGCTAGTAAGACATCAAACAGTCAATAATCTCGTTTTTGTAAAAAAAATAACTTTTTCCTGTATGACTACGATGTGAGCCCTCATAAAACCTTTCTCTTGTTAAAAATGTAAACATTAAAAAGAAAACAACATTTGAAAAACCAAACTAGTTTCAAACCATTTTTATGTTCAATATGCCAATAAAAGGATCGTTTGTTAACAAACATACCTTTTTATACTAAAGACAACCATTATTATGCATCTTTTAAAAAACTAACCAACTAACTAACCATCACGCCGCTTCTCCGCAGGGGTAGGCAGAGAGAATAGAAAGCTACACCACTCTGTCTTTGCAAACATTCTTCGCCTCTTCCACGTTCATGCATCTGCTCATACCTGCCGATTGTTACGATTCCTAACCTGACCACGTATTTCAAGTATTTGGCATACCTGATCGTGCCATGTTTTTCTCGGTCTGCATCTTTTAATCATTCAATAAATTCAATTAGATTATTTTAAATTAAAAATTGGCTCCCCAAAAATTTCCAAACCGTTTTGCTACTCACGTTTGGCTCTTTTGGTTCAAGAGGTTGCCGACCCCTGTACTAGTATATGTAATAGTATCCAACATAGCGAACTCTACCGAATTAATAGAATCTCTGATTGTGCTTCGGATTGTAAATGGATAAGGACATTTTGAATGTTGTAATTTAAACAATTAATCTACCTAGAGCAGTGGTTCTCAAAGTGGTCCTTACAGATCCCCGGGATATTTCAAGGGGTCCCTGGCAAATTAAAATTGATTTGGGGGTCCCTGAACAACGTCAGAGGTCCGTGTAAGGTTGAATATAAAATAAAACAATCGTGACACATTTTTATTAATATGGAAGTTATAATACAATAAATAACAAGGAATAAATTTTTAGGTAATTTTAAAGCGAATTTCGTCAACGGTAATAATGCCACCTACCTCACTCTTCATATTATTTTGAATCTGGAGTAAGACACGGAACGGTTGTGGTCCCCTGGCTAGTGTCGCGGACTCTTAAGTCAGAGTTTCTCGGTTCGAACCCACTCTACCACAATTTGATACCTATTTCTAATAATGCGCCGCTCAGGCTCACAGAAATAGCATGAAATTGAAATTTTTGTGCAGATAATAAAAACAGATTTTTTTTTAAAAAGGGCAGAAAATACTTCTTCAACAAAATATTTTATTTATTTTTTATTTTCGTCACCATTTATTTACCTATCATTCAAAATATCAAAGTAGCTGAATTTGTAATTTTTCTATTATGCATTTACGCAGTTTTTTACCCAGGGTCTGAGGTCAAGTTTTGACTATGAAAAGCGGTCCGTGGGTCAAAAGAGTTTGGGAACCACTGGCCTAGAGGGTGATATTACAAGCGGAATGGAAAATATCACGAAATTTTACATTAATTTAAGCTGAATTTTTGTCTTCAGATTAAGTTTTACTTAGTTAATACCACCATTTCATAAAATCTATTGATGCACGTGTTTCGATGCATTCCGCATTATTTTCAAACACCATATTCCTTTCAAGAACGTCACTAATAAAAAAATGTCCAATTGTGTTTCAGTCATGTTTTCAGAATGCCCAGAAAATGTACTATATCCCAGCAAAAGAGGCATATTTTTAACTTAATATTTACCCGGTACAGGGCAGAAAGTATTGCTTTTGCATTTTGAAGAAAAGCTATTGTTTGATTATTTTTTTTAATATCCTAAATATTTTTCAAATGGAAAAAAACCTTCAGGTTTTACCTAAAAAGATTTGTTACATAGTAAAAGTTCAGTAAGTGGCTTGATATTTATTTTTAATACATTTCATTATATTTTTAAACTTTAAAAACGTTCTCCTGAAAAATCAAGTTTTTTGATTTATGACGTTCTTGAAAGCCGAGTGAGCGATATGTGAAGCTTAGTCTGAATTTTAGAGTTGTGTCCTTGGGACGTTGGTGGATGAAAAGGGTTCTACCTAAAAGTGACTGCCGAATCAATTAATGAAATAAAATTTTGTCGTTTGAACTCAGATGATCGAAAAATTCGTCGGTAAAATCTATCAAACTTTCTAGTGCGTTGATATTTACGTCAATCTACTAGAATAATCTCATTTATTTATGTATGTATTGAACGGCTCAAGCCTTTAACATAATACATATATACAGTATCTAATATAAAAATACACTAATGAATACACTAATAGAGAAACAAAAAGTCTTAAACATAAAGTAATAATAAAATAACAAATAGTAAGCACTGGTTAATACTTGTCTCCTTCATACACTATCAGCGAGCAGCGAGAGAGTGTGAAACACAACGTTTAAATTTATCCATCGTAACATGGAGAAGAAATGCTAAGTAAGTACAGACTTCAAGGTGGATAACAATATATTAAATAAATCTATACTATAAAAAGCATTGGCTAACATGTGAAGCCGCGGAATCGGAGAGAACGTGGCATAGTTTGCATTATGTACAAATACTGCGAACACAGATTTTTGCCTAGTACCTCTTCGACATTTGCTAGGAAAGTCGTATTGTGATGGTATACAATGGAGCAGGATATTGTTTCAGACAAATGTGTGGCAAAACGTTGTATGATAGATGTTCGAACGGTGAAACGAAAAAGTAATGCAAGGCTGAGATAAGCATTATCGATACAATCAAATAATATGTGTTTGGCCATGTGAAAGCATTGTTAACTTTGTGGTATGGTAATATAACACTCTCCTTATCATTCAACGAACGATGAATGATAAGGAGAGTGTTATCTAAGTCACTATTTAAGTTTTTTCCCTCTAATGTTTATTCAATATTACCCTGGACTGGTACCTGAAGCAGAGGGCTGATCACCTCTCCTTCATGTGTTAACGATCAAGATAACACTGCGTTTATATGATGCAGTGCACTATGCACTATTGGGGTGCGGACAAGGGTTCGAAAAAGGCAAAAATCATCATTTTCAAAGTAAATTGATTGCTATGATTAAAGAAAACACTTGTTTTTTACTACTTGAGTTTTATTATAGACTACATGTTTCAGAAGTTAAACTTCCATCGTATAGCGGATAAGGGTTTGAGGATTTAAGTGGAGATGGTAATTACAAATATGAAATAGTAAATTATAAATATGATTTGTATTGTTATCGAAATACAGAGTTCAACCGCCTAGGATTGTCTTGGTGACCCTTATTGATTGATTTGGAAAATGACGTAATAATTTGTAAGAGAACATTTCCCGAAATACGATTTCAATAAGCTCCGAGCTTTGGTACATAATATTAATAATAAAGATTTGTCAAGCAGTTTGAAGGACGTACACCCTCTCACATTTATCCTGAAGTATAAGACACGATCGAGAGAGATGAAGATGTTATTCGTTTGATGTCGAGAATATCAAATAATACTTGAATCATTTTCCCAACGATACGATGGTTATTTTATTTTATTTGGGAATTTTACATAACAGTTACATCAAGTTATTCACATATCGCTCACTCCTTTCAACAACGTCATTTATTTAAAAAAAAAAGTTTATTTTTCAGGAGATCGTTTTTAAAGTTTAAAAATATAATCAAATGTATTAAAAGTAACTATCAAGCCACTTATTGAACTTTTTACTATGCCACAGATCTTTTAAAGTAAAACATTAATGTTTTTCCTCCATTTGAAAAATATTTAGTATATTTAAAAAAATAATAAAACGCTACATTTTCTTTAAAATGCAAAAACAACACTTTCTGCCCTGTAGCGGGTAAATATTAAGTTAAAAATATGCCGCTTTTGCTGGGATATAGTACATTTTTTGGGCATTCCGAAACTGAAAATTGGCGATTTTTGATATATGACGTTGCTGAAAGGAGTGAGCGATATACGAGTTTTCCCAAATAAATACAGTGGAACCTCTGATAACGAGCATAAGTCGTCCCAGAAACTTACTCGTTAAGCGTTTTTTTGTTATTTTGACTGGCGCGTAAGTCCCGGCTCATAAGTGAATGTCGTGTAAAAGGAAATTGACCTTTATCTGTAACTCGTTATGGGAAATATCGCTCATTAAGCGAATTACTCGTAATGAGAGGTGCTCGTTATAAGAGGTTACACTGTACTTGTTCCAATTACTAAATTCCACATTTGTGAATTTGTGAAAATACCTGGAAGAGGGACGGGAGGGAGGAAAAGGGGAAAAGGGAAAGATCAAAGCTCTAGTCAAAGACAAATCGTACGAAACGAGGGACACGCCACGATGTCAATATTCGACTAAGTGATATTTGCGTTATATGACAGAAGAAAGCACCTCCCAGCAAAGCACACAAATAGCAATTAACACACTTTACGGAAATGTACATATCACTCACTCCTTTCAAGAACGTCATAAATAAATAAAAAACTTGATTTTTCAGGAAAACGTTTTTAAAGTTTAAAAATATAATACAATGTATTAAAAATAAATATCAAGCCACTTACTTAACTTTTTACTGTGCAACAGATCTTTTTAAGTAAAACCTGATGGTTTTTTATGCATTTGAAAAATATTTTGTATTTTTAAAAAAATAATTAAACAATACCTCTTCTTCAAAATGCAAAAAAACAACTTTCTACCCTGTAGCGGGTAAATATTAAGTTAAAAATAAGCCGCTTTTGCTGGGATTTAGTACATATTCTGGGCATTCCGAAAACATGCACAACTGAAAATTGGCGATTTTTTATTTATGACGTTGCTGAAAGGAGTGAGCGATATGTAGAGCCGCAAGATCGGAAGCACATTAAAACACAAACCTCTTTTGGTTAAAAGAACTTTGATTATTTTGCAATAAAGGTGTACAAGCTGCTTCAATTATCCGTAATGGCATTAAATACCATAATAAAGAACTATTCATAAATTGGATAGGATTTTGTCCCGTATAACCGAATTGGTGCGTATAATGGTGGGGTATGGGGAAGACAAATATCTGTATTGTGGCCGTCGCACTGATAGCGTTCGGTATTTCTATGCCATTTATCGACGTCACAGGCCGTATGGTTGCTGCTTACATAAAATAGATACCGGAATGTCAGTAGTTCTCTTTGGGCGTTTGTGCACTACACGGAATTTTACCGTCCGGCAGTCCAGTTAGCATGATGAAACGGATGATTGCCTTGTGCTTTTGGCCGTCTTTCTTCGGATCGGTGCGTGATCACGGTGCGCGTAAATTCGATCACGCTAAACTGCCGTAGTCGCTGTTATTTAAAAAAAAAACGGACTGCCGGACGGTAAAATTCCGTGGAGTGCACAGGCGCTCTTTTCCTTGTTAAATCCGGAATTTTACCAATTTATCGAGATATTTGTCATATCTACCGGTGGCCAGTTGGGAAAATAGCGACGATTCTTTCATACAGGCGATTTTGAAAAATATTCCATCCATAATGTAAATGCTTGCTTGTACAAAATATTAAATCAAACTTACTTCACCAACTTACCCTTACGCCGCTTCCCCGCAGGGGTAGGCAGAGAGAAAACGCCACACCACTCTGTCTTTGCAAAGATTCTTCGCCTGTTACATATTCATGCATCATACATACATGTATGAGGAGATGCATGAATATGTAACTCATGTTTTCCTCGGGCTTCCTCTGCTCCTTTTTCCAACTACATTCGGCTCATAAATTTGTATTGCCCTTCTTTCCTCACTCATTCGTTCCACGTGTCCCAATCATCTCAACACACACTTCTTAATTATATCCTTTCGTAATTTAAGTACCAGATACCTACTTATATTACGGATTTATGTAATGACAACACTGCAGAGAGGATGACGAATTCAGACGGGCAATTTTCACTCAGGACGAATATCAGATTATACGCTAATTAATAAACTATTTCATATCTGACCTAGTAACGCAAAATCGACAGAAAAAATATACCAAGCCGGTTCTCATTCCCTGTATCCTACCCTCATCCAGTTTAAATCTGCTTTCGCTGTTGGTTTTGACACATCGCTCACTCCTTTCAACTACGTCAAATATCAAAAATCGACAATTTCCAGTTGTGCATGTTTTCGGAATGCCCAGAAAATGTACTATATCCCAGCAAAAGAGGCATATTTTTAACTTAATATTTACCCGCTACAGGGCAGAAAGTGTTGTTTTTGAATTTTGAAGAAAAGGTATGTTTAATTATTTTTTTTAAATATAATAAATATTTTTCAAATGGAGAAAAAACCTTCAGGTTTTACATAAAAAGATGTGTTTCACAGTAAAAAGTTCAATAAGTGGCTTGATATTTACATATTTTTAATAAATTTTACTATATTTTTAAACTTTAAAAACGATCTCCTGAAAAATCAAGTTTTTTTATATATGACGTTGTTGAAAGGAGTGAGCGACTTGTGTTTTTATAATAAAAGAGTAGGTACTAATAAGAAATTATAATGCAAAAAAAAACAAAACTGAATAACATCGACAAAAAGGTGTCAAATTGTGTTAAATAATATACATACAAAGTTACTTTGTAATATTTTAAAGTTGGTACGTCGCTTGCTGATATTATGTAGGACTACTCGTCTGTCCAAACTTAAAACACAGTAAGGGACATTTTTTTTGTAGTACGTTTTTTTTCCATTTTTGGACTAAGTAGCATCTACTTAGTCCAAAAATGAAAAAAAAACATACTACAAAAAATGTCCCTCACTGTGTTTTGAGTTTGGACAGCCGTACTGTAGTAATGGTCGCTTGCACACAGGTCTTTTTAAAATATACGAGTAGGTACTAATAATCTTGTTTTGTTCAATGATTTACACGATTCGTCGTTAGCAAATAGTTTATTTGATTTAAATTTTAAATAGAATATATATTTAGTTCTGAGAGGTAGGTACCTGTGCGAGTAAGTACCTGTATTTTTCAAAACATGATAATGCATATGTATATGTTACCCTTATCATATATAGTGATGATGTAGTTTATTTAGGGATGTGTTGGAAATTATCAGATAAACAGGTTTAGGTCGCATAAATTAAAAATGATTAATAGATCACGTACGCGTATGTAATTGATTGTCCAAGTCCCATTAGACGAATTAATTAATTGTATTTGTTAATGGAGTAATTAAACTGCACTACAAGGTGTTTTATTATTGTTGTTTTCTTTTTTATTTTACAGATATGTTATATCGTTGGCGATCTGGTAATACACGTG
The DNA here is from genome assembly GCF_059751285.1 of Brachycentrus maculatus. Lineage (NCBI taxonomy): Eukaryota > Metazoa > Arthropoda > Insecta > Trichoptera > Brachycentridae > Brachycentrus > Brachycentrus maculatus. The sequence continues at coordinate 2,920,685 of NW_028280872.1, forward strand.
CTTAAAAATATGGAAAAAGCTGTGAATGTAGTTTTCTCCATATTACCATTGCAGATCGTTAAAATCTAACATACGGTTGAAGATACATATGAATACATCAAGTCGATGGAGAGTTATATGTTCAATTGGAAATGGATAAGGTAAGAAAGAACAAAGAATCATAAAAAACAATTACGGTAAAACCTTTTTTTTTAAATCTAGGTAAAATAGAGGGCTAAGAGAATTTGTTTTCTCACAGACGCTAAATTGACGCTAAAAATGTCATATAGATTCAAACATCCTTTATCATAATAGCCATTTTCAATTTTCAAGAAAGATACGGTGACGAAGTTATGCCCGGCAATTTGGAGATCACTTTACCCCTAAATTGACCGTCGCCATCTTGTGACATTAGATTTGACAGCGCGGGAAAACGGAAAGCAGTGTTGCCAAAATGGCGAACCTTCGCACGCATTCCGGGGCGGGAAGGAAACAAATTTTGATCGATTTTAACGATAGTGCCTACTCAGATGGTGCCCGCTACACGAAATTAAAATGGCCCGGAATCTGGGAGCGGTCTCGACATGGCGTGATTTACCGAATTCACATTTCCTAATTACATTCGCTTTTTGTTATTCCTTATTTCGTGGAATCGAAGAAAGAGGGCTTTACAACTACAAGACGGCTAGGGCTTTACTTTTACGTCCAGATTTATTGATATACTATATTATCAAATAAAATGTGCCACACATTTTTTAAATGAGACAACTATATACGTAATTCATTATAATCCTAGCACAAAAATAATTTCCGGAACATAAAAACTAAACATAAAAAAGACCTACCAAATCAAATAGAATAGAAGGGCTCATCCCCCCCCCCTACAATTATCCAACTCATCCTAGTGAGCCCAAAAATCCGAAAACCCATTTATATACAATTTTTAGTATATATTTTTTAATTGAACAGAACCAATTTATAGTTGAATAATAAGTTTATCATAATTTATAATTAAATAATATTATTTAGTTAACTTGACATTGGCAAAACCAATATATTCTATATGCAACGTCATTATTTATATTTAAAAAAAAAAACAATGTATTAAAACACTCTCCTTATCATTCATCGTTCACTTTTTGTAATACTACTTTAATTTAGTGGTATTACACAAAGTGTACGATTAATGGTAAGGAGAGTGTTATATTACCATACCACGAGGTAAACAATGCTTTTAATATATAAAATAGAACAATGTGTTGCTTGGTTTACGTATTTTAAGTTTAAATAATAAAAAAACGCTTTACAACGTTTTCTATAAAGAAGTCCAAATTAAGCGGACAATTTGTAGACAATACGAATAATAAAACGTTGAAAGTTGAAACTACGATGCATACAGTAATATTCAAAAGATAATAATTGGATACAAAATTTGACTAAGAAAACTAATATCCTAAATATAACCTTTATTGGGTTGTGGTCCCGTGGAGTCCGCGACACTAATCGCGGACTCTTTAGTCAGAGTTTCTCGGTTCGAACCCACTCTACCACAATTTGATACCTATTCCTAATAATGAGCCGCTTAGGGCCACAGAAATGGTATGAAATCGAAATATTTGTGTAAAATAATAAAAACACAATTTCTCTTGCCTTAAAAAAATACTAGTACCCGATAACAGATGATGCTGATGCGACACGCGACACTTTCAGAAATATGCTACAATTTGTTCAACATAAAAGCCACTTTATGGGCCCATTATTAAGCTAGATAAGTCGTGAATAATATAACCAATATTTACACAATTGAGTAGGGACTATCGGGCGATCGCGTAAGACCTACTGGATAGCAGGTACTGATTTTGGTAATACGATAATTTATGGCGGGGAAATGTAACGAACGCCGAAAAATCGTCATGTTGACCATCGTTTGGACACGTAGTCGGTTTATATTATGAAATTATATGTATATATATATATATATATATATATATATATATATATATATATATATATATATATATATATATATATATATATATATATATATATATATATATATGTATATATATATATATATATATATATACATATATATATATATATATATATATATATATATATATATATATATATATATATATATATATATATATATAAATATATATATATATATATATATATTTTAAATCCTTATCCGCACCCCAATGGTGCATAGGGTACTGCATCATATAAACGCAGTATTATCTTGATCGTTAACACACAAAGGAAAGGTGATCAGCCCTCCGCTTCAGGTACCAGTCCAGGGTAATATTGAATAAATATTAGACTGAAAAAATCACTTATATTTATTTAACCCTCCCCTAAAAAAAATGTGGCGCAGTCCATAAGATCGATCTTTTTTGTCAGAGAGTGTTCGATATTGTTAATGGAATAAATTTATTCGGTAATGGAATAGGCTATCGGTTCCGAATGTGTCGGTGATAGGGTCGTTACCTCGCAGGGCATAAATACATTCATATCGGGGATGGTCACACTAGCGAGGGGAAACCTGACATCGCGTGATAAGGCCGGAATAAAGTCTACAACGGCTAGTATAAATCCGATGACTATAAACTTAGCATTGAACGGTCAGCGCACGATTAATTGCCCCACCTACCTACTAGGATTGTCTCCGTAGGAAATTGTGCGGTCATTTTGCGAGACTATTTTGAAACGTGACATCTTTCAGGGATCGATTTATCGGCCTGGATCTAGCGAAAAGGTGAAACGCTCCCCATTCTGCGAATTCAACCAGTTGAAAGGAAAGGGTGGAAGGATCGTTTCTACTCCCTCCGTTGCACACGTCATAGAACGCTTGTGCTCTACACGGATTTGACTGTCCGGCAGGCTGGTCAGCATGAAAAAACGGATGATTGGCAGCTTGTGCATTACACGGAATTTTACCGTCCGGCAGTCCGGTTTTGAAAATAAAAGCGACTCGACTAAGTCAAATTAGTGCTTGAACATTAAAAAAAAACACAAATTTCCACTGTGAACAAGTGAAATAAAGAAAAATACAAGTTCAGAAAAAGTGCGAGCATTTGGAGAGCAAAAAGAGAAAAAGAAAATTTAAAAAAGCGTAAAAAATTACTTTAGAAGGAAATAAAGAATTATGAGATGTATTCAATTTAATTCAATTCAATTTCAATTCAATTCAATTTATTTAATAAAAAAATAATATATACATAACAAACAATATTCAAGGCGTATATATTATAATAAAAGTAAGCAATAAGACTTAAAGGTGTAGAAGAATCCCGCTTCGGAAAACTCCTTCGGACACATGGAACAGATCAATATCCAATGTGATATTGTTCAACATAGTATTGTATTATACATGAGTTAGAAAAAAAAGTAGTGTTTATCAATCACGGTGAATGTTAAAAAATGTGGTGATATGTAAAGTGATCACTTAACCTGCCTATGACAGGCCATAAGCCGAAAATTGTATTGAAAAAACATATTTTTTCTTACATAACAACCTATACTCAAGTAAAAGGAAGCAGGGTTCAGCACTTTGCACGGATACTCTCAGCAATGTCAACATTATTAATTTTATCTTGTTCCTAACTATCCGTCTTCCTCGCAATAATTTCTTGGTACATACGGTGATGCCTCGCATAACGTACTTAATTCATTCCAGGAGGAAGTTCGTTATGCGAATAATTCGTTATTTGAAACGCATTTACCCATAACAAACATGTTAAAAAAAAAATTCGTTCTGCAGCATAAAATATGGTACAGTAACATAAGAAATATTTTATTATTTATTATTTTTCAGTCAGACTTAAGACAGGTGCTGTGGCGTACTTAGGTAGACGCTCGACTGCGAAACTAGCATCGTGGGTTCGATTTTCGGCAATTGCAAAATTAATTCAAGATATATTTATTTTCAATTGATCTGGGTGCTTGTGATGTATTTTTCACTTTTACCTTCCCTATCCTCACTATCCTACCTGCAGACAAGCCTCTAAAATAGAGGCTTTGCGAGTAATTCCTATTTTTTTAATAAGGGAGAGTCTACTGAGATTTGCTGTGTCAAATCCTTTTGTTCCATCCTTTGATTCTTGGCTGCTGGCTTCATGAAAAACCGTTCCAATGAAGTCTGTTTCTTCATTTTCACCTGCTACCTGCCGGAAATAACGGCAAATGTGTCATTGTAGAGATCGTTGATCCTGATGGCCTCAGCTGAGTTTGGATAGTGTGTGTTGGCAAACTCCTGAACCTCTCTCCATTTGACTAGAATATCCTTGACTTGATGGTAGCAGTTGAGATTAATATTCCTCGTTGTCAAACGAAGCTTCCCTTTGAGCATCATCATATTGGTGGACTAGAAGAGCTTGGAACTCTTCGGTTATCAGCTCTTCTTGGCGTAATTCAATAACCTCCATTATATCCTCCTCCTCTACCTCTAATTCCAACTTTCGGGCCACCGTGACGATATGCTTTTTTTGTTTTTATTTTTTTAAATTACCTAACGCAGAGTGACTCTGGAATCTAGCTACGGCTTATGCAACACTGTTTATCATGTCCCTACTCAGGCTTCAACTTTATAAGTTTCATAACCTATGCCTACTCGTGAGTGTATATGATTTACTCTTTATGTTTCAAGTTACTATAATTTCATGTGATTCATGAGTGAAAATTCTAGGCAAAAACACTCTCGACGATATCCTTCACCACTTCTGTGTCCTTTTATACTCCTTTGTGTGAAGATAGATTCGCTGTGCGAGTCGCGTAAAGGATGAAAAGGATGTTCGTTGTACGCACTGTTCGTTAAGCGAGGCATCACTGTACATTGATTAATTCAGCTCAGGTAAATTTCGCGAAGTGTTTATTTTTATTCAAATTTATAACACCCCTGAGAAAGCTATTTCCAAAGTAAAATTTAATCTTAGAACTTAGAAAATTAGAAGGTACAGCTTAAATAATTCCAAAAGTTGGATGTATGAAACGGTAATACTTTATACTAATAAAATATATGATATAACAAGCCTGTATTTATTTTATCAGTACCCAATTTGTTATTTCAATACAGGGGTGGAGGAGGTTTGTTCGTTAATTGTTTGTGAAGTTTTATTAAAATAAATGGAATAGACGAGTTTGAGAATATGTCCAATAAGGAGGTTAATAAACGATAAATACTTTTACTGACCCTTATATGCACCCAATGGTTCATAGGGCACTGCATCGAGTTTACCCAATGTCGAGCAGATCGTTTATTTTATGAAGACAAGGTGATCAAATCGTTTGTAGTGTCGGGTTGTGGTCCCGTGGTTAATGTCGCGGACTCTTAAGTCAGAGTTTCTCGGTTCGAACCCACTGTACCACAATTTGATACCTATTTCTAATAATGGCTCAGAAATAGTATAAAATTTAAATATTTGTGTAAATAATAAAAACACAACTGTTTCTCATTTCTTAAAAAAATCCAGCACTTAGGGTACCAGTCCAGGGTAATCTTAAATAAACATTAATAATAATAATAATATAATAAAACCCTTTTCCGCACCCCAATGGTGCATAGGGCACTGCGTCATATAAACGCAGTGTTATCTTGATCGTTTACGCATGAAGGAAAGGTGATCAGCCCTCCGCTTCAGGTACCAGTCCAGGGTAATATTGAATAAATATAACAGTGAAAAAATTACTTATATTTATTTTACCCCCCTTGGGAATCGAACCCGGGACCTACAGAACGGTAGCAGAGCGTGCTGACCATTACACTACGGAGGCGGATAAACATTGGAGTGAATATTTTTTTCTTTTCCATTTAACCAGAATAAGTCACAACAACGCTTAACCAGATACAGCTAGTTCAGTACAAATTTTGTTTAACGAAATTATGAAATTATGATGATGTTACAGCTGAAATAATAAAATTATGGAGAGGTTTTATAACTAGGTTTTTAAAGAGCCTTACAATAAAAAAAATTATCGGCATTTTTACGTGAATGGATCCGGTACAATTAAGAGTACACGCCAAAAAACCCTCCCCTCTGAAGGATTTTTAAGGTTGATAATGATAATATTTGAGAGCTCTTTACGGAAAATTTCTGAAGATTCTCTCTACAGAAGATCACTTGAATTGATATTTTCGTAAGCACAGCCTTTGGCGATTATTTTTCGTGAAATTGATCGCGGAATTTATATATATATATATATATATATATATATATATATATATATATATATATATATATATATATATATATATATATATATATATATATATATATATATATATATATATATATATATATATATATATATATATATATATATATATATATATATATATATATATATATATATATAATATAATATAATAATAAATCCCTTACCGCACCCCAATGGTGCATAGGGCACTGCTTCATATAAACGCAGTGTTTTCTCGATCGATTACACATGAAGGAAAGGTGATCAGCCCTCCACTTCAGGTACCAGTCCAGTGTAATATTGAATAAATATTAGAGTGAAAAAAACACTTATATTTATTAAACCCCAACGGGAATCGAACTCGGGACCTCCAGAACGGTAGGCGAGCATGCTGACTATTACACTACGGAGGCGGACAAAAAATTAGAAGAGGCCTATTATATCCTTGTGTCGTGAATATTGACCTTTTATAATTTTGTTTGAATGTAGCAAAAAAAAACAGATGCACATCTTGCATATTAGATTGTAAAAAAAACATTCATGGTCAAACAAATATGGTAATTTAACATTAGCATATTTAAGCAGTTAAAAACAGCAATCCAATACAATGCAATATATATTTATATATATATATATATATATATATATATATATATATATATATATATATATATATATATATATATATATATATATATATATATATATATATATATATATATATATATATATATATATATATATATATATATATATATATATATATATATATATATATATATATATATATATATATATATATATATATAATTGTGCAAAATATTCAATATAATACAATTTGTCAAATATTTGGCAAGATTCCAAATCTAATTCGATTTATTAATATAAATAACATCAATGGTCTATTCGTTTATAGTTGATTGTCGCGGGTTCAATTTCCAACCGCTAAATGAATTTATTTTATTAAACTTATTTTTTTCAATTGGCCTAAGGTTTGAGATGTATTTTTCACATTTACTACCTATAATCAAGCTTCTAAAAGTAGTAGCTTTGTGAGTTATTCCTAAATAGTAATATTTAAAAAAAAATAGTGAAATATGGCCAGTCACACAATGGGAACCCCGACGCGATATATTAAAAAAAATCACCAAAAATCATTAGAATTCTCATTTCTATTTGCAAAAATAAAAATACCGAGGATGTGCTACTCAAGCATTAGATTTTTCGTACCACCCGGTCTTCAATTTTCACACATACAGTAAAACTTCGATATAACGGACCTCTGTTTAACGACCTTCGGATATAACAAACGAAAAATCCGGTCAAATGTAAGAACGTCGTGTTAATATCATACATTCAAGTGTCGTCGTATGTAAACAATTTATATTTTTTATTCTAAAAACTTCAAAAGTGCAAACAAAACTCGATTCATTTTTCAAAGCATTATTACCGAAATCAAGAGCGTCGATATCAAACAGCAACGTCACTTCACGACGAGTGTCCCAAGACAATAAATTTTTGTTTAGTATTGTTTTTTTTTAAATATCTGTATAAATATAGAAATACAGTGTTCATATTCTCAATAAAAAGTATTGTTGATTTATTTTTCAACCGATTTTCATATAACGGACTTACGGCTTTAACGGACACCTCCTCTCCTCAATTAGTCCGTTATATCGAGGTAAGGTCTATACTTTATTTGAAATGTCGTAGTTATACAGGAGAAAGTGACCAAGTGCATTTTTTTACAAAAATGTGATCATTGACTATTTGATATCTTACTAGCTTAATATTGCCCTGAAAAAAGCCCAAAGCGATTTTAAACTTGAAAGTATTATATATATATATATATTAACTTGTTAAAAATGACTAACTGCATTTATGTTTATTTTCTTTCCAAACAAAAGTGACTTAAATGGCCCCCCTGAACATTTTAGGCATTGTCAGTTGGTCACTTTCTCCTGTACGATGTGTTAAAATTCAATATACAAAAATGTGACTCACTCATTCACCTCCAAATTCCGCGAAACAAATCACAAAAGCGCACAATATATTACAAGTGCACCGTCCGCATCATCACCGTAACTCAACTGCCTTATTGAATCTGCTCGCTACCTTTGAATTCTATTAGCGATTCCCCTAGCGGCGGCCCGCGGCGCCGGGCGTTGCGACGCCGGCGTCGGCCCGTCTCGCCTGCGGGACCTCGGCTCGCAGGTTCCGCCGGCCAATGAGAAGACACTAGCATCGCACCCTACGGACAGAGGGACCCCGCTTACCTGCCCGATAATGCCGAGGGAAGTCCAAAGCACCAGGGCGGCGCAACCATTTTTTGTTATCGCGGCACATAGCTTTTTCTGATTTTTCTGTAAACCGCTTAGCACGTATATGTTACACTATTTTCTGATTGTATTTACTTTGATTTTATTTATCGCAGCACATAGTTTTTTTCTGATTTTCTGTAAATCGCTTAGCACGTATTTGTTGCACTATTTTCTGATTGTATTTACTTTGATTGTATTTATCGCTGCACATAGCTTTTTTCTGATTTTTCTGTAAATCGCTTAGCACGTATTTGTTGCACTATTTTCCGATTGTATTTACTTTGATCAACATACTTGTATTTACACATTTCCATGTCAAGTGTCATTGAAATTTCTCCCACCGCATTCCCAGATCTGATGCAGAATCATTGAGGCTTCCTGAAAGACCTTCTCTTGCAAAGCATTTTTTTTGTATGAATTAAATTGTAATTTTTTAGAAAATATTAAACAAAATTGTATCCCGATTTTATTGTGAATTTACGTTTAAAAGCAGTCGGCACACAGACGCCTCCACAACCCCGATCAGCACAGCAGACAGACACGGAACAGTGCAGAGACATTTGCGGGCAATGCATATGAAGTGTCAGAAAATATAATGAAATTGTTTAATCTATATCAGTAAAGTTAAATCTTATTTTGCGCCGGTTCGAATTACGCCGTTTAAAAATTACATCTTCCATTGCTGGCCTTGGGTATCCCTTATCAAGAATAAGAAGAGTTGATGGAGGAATAAGATCGCCCTCAATCAAAAAATACCCGAAGAAGGAGAAGAAGAGGATGAAAGAGAAAATGATGGGAAAAACCTTAAAAACAGCCGATCTAACTCGAACCCTTTCTTCTATAGAAAGGTTAATAATTGAGATAGATGGGGATTTTGATCGATGCGCTAATGTTATGACAGTGCAAGTATGCAAATGTGAGATGCGAATATAGCGTCGCGGTTCCTGCACACTCTTCACGCGTTGTTTATACGCCAATTTGTTTCCGATATTCACTAAATATCTCCGATGTACCCGATAAATTCAGATTATTATTCATATTATTTTTAAATCAATGCGTAAATATGTTATGGAGGAATACCTAAAATCTTAAGGCTTGTATTTATTATATTTATAGAGATATTGATGGTTATTAAAGCAATGTGTACAAGGTACACAAGACTGGAAAGGGAGGGTTAAAAACGGAAATGACGATGAAATAATAAGGCAAGTAACACAAAATGTGACGGTGAAAATGAAAGAAGCGTCACAGCTGCCGTTAGCCCATATGCTAAGATTCTGCAAGAAAGAAAGCAATAATCGAAGCAAATTAAATTAGATGCTTTTTTTTAAGTGTAAGAATTTAATTTCGTGCTGACGAACTGGTGAATGAATATTTATTTTAAAAAAAATCAATTATATAAGTAATTATATTAAGAGATTATTTATTTTGTAAACGTACTTATTTATGTTTTTGTGAAATATATTTACAATTTATTTTGAATATAAATAGGGTATGTATTAAATAAACATGCAATACTGTTCGACACGGAACCTAACCTTATGTCGTCCGTTATATTTGTGTTCATTTTACGCTGGTGTCGCTAAGAACGGAACCCCGGCGTAAAACGAGGTTATCCTGTACTTGGTTAATTTATAATAAAATAATATACATAAAAAACCATTGAATTTCCTCATTGAAATGTTTTTTGTTCAAATATGGTACAGTAACTGCATCATTAATGGTTTGTTTCGTCACTGAATTATAACCAAGGCCGACTAGAGACAGGCCTGGGCGCACAAGGGTTTTTGAAATGTCACGTGATCAAATCGGTGTTCTAAAATTTGCAGTTCGAGCCAAGCGGAGTGCGTCGGTGCGTCCAGTGTTTACAAATGGCCGCGATTGTTTATGTTGATGTTCGTTGTTGCTTTATTTGTGTGTTGTTTTGATATTGAATTAAAAGCATATAAACTTCAAAGTGAGTGATTAGACAGTGAAGTGTATTTGAAAATTAAATTGGTAAGTAATTTTCGTATTTATAACACAATTTCGATGTTTATACGAGTTTAAATCTCATTTGACGTTTCAAAACGTTTCAATAAATCGTTGCTACTTTTTAGCTTATATAACAATGCATACTTATTTGTATTTCATTTTTAAGTGTTTATGTAACGTGAATATTGACACGTGTTTTATTTATAACAATACTTAATATTTTCAACAAAATCATTATTTCACATTTGAGGTTATATTTCGCTTACGAATCCATGAGCTTACTCACGAGAGATGATGTCGACTCAAATTTCTGTTCGTTTTCGTTATCATATTAAATTATTGTATTAAACATACACTATTCATGTTGAGTTTATCCAAGATAACCAAACGATAACCTCGGATGACCAAACTTAGCATTCTTAAATTCCTACGCTTAATTTCTTTGTTTCATTACAGGTGGTTTACAAAACAAAATGGGGAGATGTTGCAGCGTTTTTGGATGTAAATCCAACTACCGCTCTCAAAAAGAAAATGTATCCACATTTGCTCTTCCAAAAAACGATGCTCTACGGAAAAAAATGGCTTCGTCGGATTCCTACGGATTTTTCTGGAATAAAAAATCCATATGTTTGCATCAAGCATTTCGAAGAATCCATGATTATACGAAGCGACAGATGCACAGTACGCGAGGAAGCTATAGATGTGCCTCGCAAAATTCCCAAGCTTCGTGAGGGAGCAATTCCTACAATATTTCCGAGTGCTCCTTAATATCTATCCACCGCACCCCAATCAACTAGAAGACTCGCTGATGTGGAGACATCCCGGATGGAGATCGCTCTTCAAAACAGCCTCGATGACCTAAGGAAGCTGAATGAAGCAAAATCCATAAACAGTTTAGACGATTTAACTAAGACCAATCAAATTAAACCAGAATGGGTTTTAACGGAGACAGCGTTACAAAGAGTTTTGTGTTTAATTGACTTAAATGATGCGCCTTGTGTTTTGGGCGCTATTAAAGTAGTGAGTGATTTAAAAATACATTTATATTTAGGTAATAAGTTAGTAAGTAAAAGTCGTCATCCAAGAAATGTGAGTATAATCAAAAACGTAGATGATTTAAGTGACGTGATAAATTTTATTGAATCCTCTATCCATGACATTACCATCCCCGCCATTGATTTAAATGATATTCTAATTATGTTGCAATCACACTTCCCAGATAGTGATCAGAGAATTATGTTCATTATAGAACAAATTAAGTATGCCGCTACCCTAAAAAATCTCCGTCGATACAGCGGGAATACTTTGATATTTGCAGCGTCAATGTTTGTACACTCCTCGGCTACGTATCATATGTTATTTAATACTAATTATTTGTGCATTCCTCTTGCTACAGCATTGGTATGGTTTAGTTTGCAAACAATTTTAGATTATTGTCCTGATGTTTTTATTAGCGGCCAGAATCAACTCTATATTTTAAATAAGATAAGTGTTTCTAAATTAAATATTATTTCTTGAATCAAGGTGATTTTTTAAATGAATGTATTTGTAATAAGACTTTGCTAATAATATTAGAAAATATTTGCCATAGAACCTGTAAAATCCTTTTAAGTAACTTAGCAAAAATCAAAAATGATGAACTTGCTGCACAAAGTTGTTCGGGATCAAGTAGAAAAGTACTAAAATTTTATTCGTTTTTTCTCATCCATAACCATCAACTATCAAACCTAATGTGCAAACTGTTTGAGTAAATTAATGTAACATGTCTTTAAATTAAATCCTTCACATAACATAAATCACATATTCTCAATCGTCAATTTAACAAAAATGAAGTATTTTGTTAAATTGAGTAGTACAAGATTAAATGCAAATGTTGTAATTGAATCGACTTATATGGTCACCAATATTAAGAAATTTACTTACATAATTATAAGCTTCTTTTCATGTCCAATTATTTTTCCATTTGATATCTTATGCTTAAAATATTTGTGTTGAATAGATTTTTTTCAATTACTGTTATATTACATGTTTTTAATGTTAAATGTGTATATGTATATACATATATATATATATATATATATATATATATATATATATATATATATATATATATATATATATATATACATATTTATATATATATATATATATATATATATATATATATAAATATACATATTAGAAATAATTATATTCCTGATGCATGTCTTTTATGGTGAGATTATAGCTTTGTGGTAATTTCTGTCCATTTTAAATTTTAATTTTACTTGGTAAATGCAACATTTTATTGATGTCATTATTATAATTTACTTGTATAATTTACTGTAGGTTCCATTACTATTTTTGTGTTTTTGAGTATGATATATTATATTATATATATATATATATATATATATATATATATATATATATATATATATATATATATATATATATATATATATATATATATATATATATATATATATATATATATATATATATATATATATATATATATATATATATATATATATATATATATATATATATATATATATATATATATATATATATATATATATATATATATATATATATATATATATATATATATATATATATATATATATATATATATATATAAATATATGTATACATGTATATGTGTATGTGTGCGTATATAAGAAAATAAATAATGCCTTTTTATGTAATATTAATTCGTTTTATTTTTACCTTTCCTTTTTTGTATAAACTGTTATCATTTAAACATCTGGATTTTCGAAAATTGTAGGTTTAAAACTTTAAAAAATAATCCGAAATTCCACTCGCATATCGCACGCGGACAATAGCACTGACTTCGTAATTCGGCGTTTGCGCGCCCAGGCCTGTCTCTAGTAGGCCTTGATTATAACACATTTCACCCTATTATGGTTTAGTTTAATCTATGGTAAGTACTTGTTGACCTATAGGAATAGTGCTTGGTTAAATTATAATAATAAATATGCATAAGAAAGCATTGAGTTTCCTCATTAAAATATTTTTGTTCAAATATTGTACAGTAACTGTACCATAAATGGTTTGTTTCGTCACAGAATTATGACACATTTCACCCTCAGGCTGTATATGTAGCAGGTACATATAATATGTACAATACACACAAGGATGTTTATCGTGGTGACACCATGTCACGAAATTGGGAACGGGTAATGCTTGTAATTACGCCATAACAGAGGGAGACTCGTACGGGGAATCGATTGGTCACACTCACAATTGATTTCCTACAACCCTTTGTGTTTTCAACGTCGCTGTAATGTCCAGTTGGAATCACAACCATTTGCATCTAATCAAATATGTTTGTTAAAGGTGTCTTAACTTGATATGAAATATGTATCGTTCTACAACATTTTGAGTGTGTCCCAATACTTGTTCACAAATATGGATTATCTCCAATTATAGGAGTTATTTTAAATAAAAGAGTTTCTGCTCAGTAAGAATCTTCTTTTTATCTCACCAATAGATGTCTCTAGTGAAGTTCTAGTCATTCAAGAACAACGTTTCGAAATTGGTTCATATATATAGAACTCAAAAAAAAATTGAGTACTGTGGTTGTCAATAATGGGTAGAATTGATGAATGTTACACGTGTGTAAAGTGATCACTTAAACCAGCCTATGAAAGTCGTCAGCCCCGTAAATGTCCAGATTTCCATATTCTTCTTCATCTTTGATGAAAGATGATGGAAGCCTGAGCCTCCTAGGGCTTATGAAAGGAATAAGCTAACACTTCACAAATCTTTCAACTGATGGCGCAACAATTGGCCTACTTCACGAATGAATCGAAAACCTTACCGGTGTACGGAAGGATCTACGACCATTGCACTTATCGCTCACTCCTTTCAAGAACGTCATAAATCAAAAATCGTCAATTTTCAATTCAGTTGTGTGTGTTTTCGGAATGCCCAGAAAATGTACTTTATCCCAGCAAAAGCGGCATATTTTTAACTTAATATTTACCCGCTTCACGGCAGAAAGTGTTGTTTTTGCATTTTTAAGAAAAGGTATTGTTTAATTATTTTTTTTAAATATACTAAATATTTTTCAAATGGAGAAAAGACCTTCAGGTTTTACCTAAAAAGATCTGTTGCTCAGTAAAAGGTTCAATAAGTTTCTTGATATTTATTTTTACGACATTGTGATATATTTTTAAACTTTAAAAACGTTCATCGAAAAATCAAGTTTTTTATTTTATTTATGACGTTCTTGAAAGGAGTGAGCGATATACAGGTTATAAGAATTAATGCACGAAATTAACGAATGAAAATACATTCGTTTGAAAATGCCATAACTAGGCGAAACAACTGTCACAATATTAAATTTCTATGTGTTTTTTGTTAATAAAATACAACTTGGTAGACTCAAAAAATCTGTGTTTGATTTGAAAATTAATACATAAATTAAAATGGAGTTCTACAAATTAAACGCCAAATCTACAAATAAAAAAATTGAAGAAACAATGTTTGTGATTATGTAATTAGAATCTATATTTATATAATTCGTCAAAATGATGAAATATGGTGTTGTAGTGAATATTTTAATGATATTTGAATTTATTGTTTTAAAGGAAAAAGCTAGACATGAAGGGAGTTTTTTTGTTTAAATATTTGACATACTTATACATTGGGTAAATGTGATTTTGCGAACATGTATGCAGCGACGCGATATTTCCTGGCAAAACGTCAAAACGTCTCTTTCAGACCTCGTCATGAATGTCGGGAATATCGAATAATGTACGTGTGTACCCAACATCGTCCCAGTTAGGGGAAAATATACCGACGGCTGAAACATAGTTTAGAGGTAGACTGACCGCCATATAACCTTTCCGAAACTAACAAAATTGTGAATTTAAAATGGCAAAACGTTACCTGGGTTTAAAGAAAATTAAGTTGCTATTGAATACAAAGGCCCTAAACAAGTCATTCGTGTCGTATGCAGATGTGTTAGCAAAATGAAGCATTAAAGATTAGTAGCAAAATTAAAATATATAAAACTTGCATGCGACCCATCATGACATATCGCTCACTCCTTTCAACAACGTCATGTATCGAAAATCGTAAATTTTCAGTTGTGCATGTTTTTAAAATGCCCAGAAAATGTACTATATCCCAGCAAAAGCGGCATATTTTTAACTTAATATTTACCCGCTACAGGGCAGAAAGTGTTGTTTTCGCATTTTGAAGAAAAGGTATCGTTTAATTATTTTTTTAAAAATACTAAATATTTTTCAAATGGAGGAAAAACATTCAGGTTTTATATAAAAAGATCTGTTGCACAGTAAAGAGTTCAATAGGTGGCTTGATATTTATTTTTAATACATTTTATTATATTTTTAAAATTTTAAAACGATCTCCTGAAAAATCAAGTTTTTTATTTATTTATGATGTTGTTGAAAGGAGTGAGCGATATGGGATCGAATGCAGAGCGGACACTGCGAGAAAAAAACCTTCTTCCACTTTACGACGCTATTTTTTATTTATTTGGAAATTTAATAGAACAGTTACATTAATTCATTTTCATTACACGAGTAACACAAAACAGGTATTTGTAACATTCCAGTTAAATTTCACACTTGTAATTTAATAAAAGAAATACCTGGAAGAGGGACGGGAGGGAGGAAAAGGGAAAAAGGGAAAGATCAAAGCTCAAGTCAAGGACAAATTTGGTGAGAATAAGGACACACCACGATATGAAAATCGACTTACTACGTAAGCGATCTCAGTGCTGACGATGTCTCGATCATATCACGAACTACAACTTACTATGATTTTTTTTCACTTAACTAAAAGATAATTTCATATTATTTTTTGACATCTCGTCAAAGATGAAGAAGAATATGGAAGTCTGGGCATTTACGGGGCTGACGACCATCTCACCAATCTCTAGTGAAGTCTCTCTCACAAGTCTCTAGTGAAGTTCTAGTGATTCAAGAACAATATTTCAAAATTGGTTCATATATATATAGAACTTCCAAGAATTTGAGTGGTGTGGTTGTCAATAATGGGTAGAATTGGTGAATGTTACACGTGTGTAAAGCGATCACTTAAACCAGCCTATGACGGTTGTCAGCCCCGTAAATGCCCAGACTTCCATATTCTTCTTCATCTTTGGAGAGATGTATAAAATTATATGAAAATACCTCCTGTAATTGGAGGTAATCCAGATTTTGTGAACAAGTATTTGGACACACTCAAAATGTTGTAAAAAGATAATTTAACTAATTTATCTATTTGACTACATATTTTAATTTTGTATAATTAAACTAAAAGATATTTCTCTGCCAAAACAATCATTGCGTTACGAAAAACGCCCCATGCAAACATTATATATCCAAGTATAAAAAAACATTATTATTGGAGGTTCGCAGTGAAAACTGTTAAAAGGTTTTTAACAAGTAACATTAAAATTTGTGCACGCGAGACCTAAATATGAATAGCTTCTTATTACTTCATCCGGCCCTTGCCATAGGTAGGAACCTGCCTACCCACGTATCGTTATTTTAACCCCATAAAATCAATTTTTTTAACGCAAATATTTTTATTAATTTTAATTTACCATCAAAACATCGTAAATTATTGTCCTTTATCAGCAAATAATGGTGCGCTGGGCATTGAATCAGTAACAGGATATTAACTGTAAGGGCGCTTGTGCACTACAAGAATGTTACCGTCCTGCAGTCCGGTTAGCATAATAAAACGTATGATTGACTTGTGCTTTTGGCCGTCTTTCTTCGGATCGGTGTGCTCGATCGGTGCGTGACCATGGTGCGCATAAATTCGATCACGCTAAACTGTCGCAGTCTCTTTTATTGAAAAAAAAAATAGATTGCCGGACGGTAAAATTAAGTGTAGTGCACAAGCGCTTTAAGGCTGATAGTCCAGTCGGTATGATTTTTAAGTACATATGAGTGTTGGGGGATACGAGACTAATATGATATTCTCAACAAATAAGAGGTATTATTACGATGTAGTTTTGAATAAAAAATGCTACAAAGTCCGCCATCTTCCGTCTCGCCAGTCTCGATAATTAAACTACAAGAAACAGTGTTTGGTTTAAAAATAAGTTATGAAATTTCTATAGTTTAACTGATATCTATGTACTAGAATATTATAGTGACATGTTATACATTTGAAAATATATATATTACTGGAGATATCGTAGTCATACAGAAGAAAGTGACCAAGTGCATTTTTTTACAAAAACGTGATCATTGACTATTTGATATCTTACTAGCTTAATATTGCCCTGAAATAAATCCCAAAGGATTTTAAACTTGGAAGTATAATATATTGACTTGTTAAAAATGACTAACTGCATTGATGTTTATTTTATTATCAAGCAAAAGTGACTTAAATGGCCCTCCTGAGCATTTTGCGTTTTGTTAGTTGGTCACTTTCCCCTGTACGACTACGATATGTTCTCTTCTATTCCGAGAATTCTAAGATATGGCAATGAATAATTGGTTGATATTTTTAGTACATCAATTAATATCTTAAAGTCAAAATTTATAGATCACTTTTTGGATCCCTTACTATAAATTTTATGGTGATAATTGGCTTCCCTAATTTGTACCAATTTTTTCAATTTTTTTTTCACCAAGTTTTGTATTTTTTTATTACTTGTTCTTATTTTAACTTCTTTCATCATTTTTATTTTTATTATTTATCATTTATTATTATTTTCTATCTAATCTTTCTTAATTTCTAATTTCTATGTTATTTTTTTTAAAGGCAGTAATGCCGTAAATAAATAAATAAATAAATAATATGGTAAATATGCACCTCTGAAAATTCTTAATTTGGTAGGTGTACCTTGAATATAGAAAGTTTGCGGAACACTGCACTAGTTGACCCTTCTGCTATTATTTTTTGACATCTCATCAAAGATGAAAATAACATGAAAATAACTCCTGTAATTGAAGATAATCCAGATTTTGTGAATGAGTATTTGGAAACACTCAAAATGTTGTAGAAACTTCTGCTACAACAGTCAAGAGTGCAACAGTCCCTACGCAGATTATATTATGCACCTAGATCTCGGAGTTGGCTATAATTGTATGCAATTTCCCGAGAAATACGTCGGAATTAATTTTTAAATCATCTGCTAACACACGCAAGAGACGTTGTGTGGGTAGTGAGTGAACTAATTCGAGAGTGGAATTTAAGTATATTTCATGATGATTTTGGATGCTGCATTTGAAACGGTGGGTCCTGAAAATAACTATAATAAATTGAGGTAATTTATTTATTTTTAATTGAAGTTTTACTTAGTAATTACCCCCATTTCTTAAAATCCATCATATCACTTGTTTCGGTGCATTTAATTATCTTTAAGAAATAATAATTTGGCATAATTCGCTGGCAATTTAATAGATAACAATCATATATTAAAGAAAAAAATATGTCGAAATCCTAAAAATAATTGTTTCGAAAAGACATAAATTGCAACATTTTGAAACAATAGAAATTCATAAAAAATATATAAGTAATAATAAATAAATAATTAAAAATATGACAAAGCCTCCCCCCTATAGTCTATTTTCTTACAACATTTTGAGTGTGTCCAAATACTTGTTCACAAAATCTGGATTATCTCCAATTACAGGAGTTACTTTCATATTACTTTTTGACATCTCATCAAAGATGAAGAAGAATATGGAAGTCTGGGCATTTACGGGGCTGACGACCGTCATAGGCTGGTTTAAGTGATCACTTTACACACGTGTAACATTCACCAATTCTACCCATTATTGACAACCACACTACTCAAATTCTTGGAAGTTCTGTATATATGAACCAATTTAGAAACCTTGTTCTTGAATCACTAGAACACTAGAGACATCTATTGGTGAGATGTAAAGAAGCTTTTTATTAAGCAGAAACTCTTATATTAGTATGTGAGGTCCGAATCCTGGATTATAATCACACACACGAGAAACGCCAGAAAATACCATTTTCATTTTTATTATTTAAGCTTATAATTTGACTAGACAATTTATTTACAACATTTTGAGTGTGTCCAAATACTTGTTCACAAAATCTGGAAAGTCTATTTTCTCACTAATAAGAAATAAAAAATAATAAAGAAATCAAAACGAGATACAGCTCCTACCCCCTCTTCAACCTTCAATGTCTGGACTCAACTCTTAAATTTAGAATTAGCTTCACATACGGTGTATGAAAATGTACATCGAAACACGTGTAACAATAGATTTTTCAATAAATTTAGGTATTTACTAAGTAAAACATATTGAAACATATTGAAGAAGAATATGGAAGTCTGGGCATTTAAGGGGCTGACGACCGTCATAAGCTGGTTTAAGTGATCACTTTACACACGTGTAACACTCACCAATTTTACCCATTATTGACAACCACACTACTCAAATTCTTGGAAGTTCTATAAATATGATCCAACTTTGAAACATTGTTCTTGAATCACTAGAACTTCACTAGAGACATTTATTGGTGAGATGAAAATAATGGCGTTTCTCATGTGTGTGATTATAATCCAGGATTCGGACCTCACATACTAATAAAAGGGTTTCTGCTCAATAAAAACCTTCTTTTCATCTCACCAATAAATGTAGTGAAGTTCTAGTGATAATGTGATCACTTAAACCAGCCTATGACGGTCGTCAGCCCCGTAAATGCCCAGACTTCCACATTCTTCTTCATCTTTGGTGAGATGTCAGGAAATAATATTTTAAAACGATGTTTGGCTTGGATTGGCTTGTGCTTTTGTCCATCTTTCTTCAGATCGAAACTCTTGATCGATGCGTAAACACGTTGCGCGTAAATTCGATCACGCTAAACTGTCGTAGTCGCTTTCATTCTTCAAAACCGGATTGCCGGACGGTCAAATTCTGGGTAGTGGACAAGCGCCCTGAGAGTTTGGAATATGTTTTACCACAATATTATGACAATGAGACGCTTGTTCAATTTTATTCATAATTTAAGAAATTGATTGTAAAACGTTATTTTTATAACTGCAAATACCTGTATGTTCTTTTCATGGCAAACATTTTTACATTATTTAGACAGTGGTCTACCAATAGTTTCAATTTATAACAATAGCCTTTGTTTCCAATACTTTCAATTATTCCTGTACTGTATTTTTATATATTGTCACAAAAATAAACAAATAATGCAATAAAAAAAAAAAACAGCACCCGAGAAGACTAAACTCTCTACATGCTTCAATATCAAACGATATTAAAATATTTTCTAGTACATATTTTCATTTTTTATAGACATAAGTTAAAAATATAAATTAAACGACAATAAATACATTACAAATATTTTAAAGACTTTTTTACGCATCAGAACGACCATATTTGCATTAAAAGAAATGTATCTATACGAATAAAAATTATGAAAAATCTGTGGTAACCTTTCAGCCGTTTCAGGATAGAGCTTTATTTTGATAGAATTACTTTTTTTATGAAAACGTAGGTAAGTATTTCTAAACGACGTTTTTTGTCGTTGTTGTTTTGGTTAGTTAAACAAAATCTAATATTTTCAGTGCCTTCTGAAAACGTGAGTACGATTTCAAACCCTTGTATTTTTACTTTTTCAGGAACATAGATCTCTTTTGATTCCGAATGCGTAGTAGCCTTCAAATTATTCATTAGAAAATATATTTATTTAAGTAAGAAAGTAGAAAATTTGAGTTTATTGATAGAAATCAATTTGTGGGAGTTGAGTTTTATATAATAAAGGTTTTGTTTAAATGTGAATTGAATAAATTAAGGAATTTGTTTTAAAACATGATGTTTGATTTTAAGTGCTGATAAATGACGCATAAATTAGGGGGAAATAATCACAGAACAAAATCACATTTATAGGAAAATATTACAATTAGAAAAGTATATCATTACGAGAAATAAAACCTAAGTTTAAATAATTTAGAGATTAAGAAAACTGTGTCAATAGTTTCAATGTATATAAATGTGTAGTTAATAATATTTACTTACAGATATTTGCTGCGTTCACATAGATTCACATAATATTAACAGACGATTACAGATGAAATTTACAACATTCTCTCACAACTGTCAAATGATGAAATGATTCACACACACTGGATAATTTCCAAAAAATATGACGTTGCAACACTTCACCGGCGCGGAGTACTGTTAGGTAACAATTCGAAACTAAAACTGATGTTTATTGACCAGAGTAAGCCGAGTCCGGCAACCCAAGGGTTGTGGTAGAAATTATTTAGAGGGTGAACAGAACATGACACAACCCCGCCGCCATGTTGGATCAGCGGAAGCAGAAACTGAAAGACTTGAAATGCTGAAATGGTTGTATCGGCCATGCGCGTTGTCCCACAGTCGGCGCCTGCGCGGTTCACCCGCTGCGCCTTTCATTCGATGTCATACAAATTAATATACAAGTTCTGACAAAATACCTTTTAGTCAAAAGTTCTTCCATTAAACTGTTTGAATCGAAAGCTAGAGTGAGACATTTCACGCCGAGCCCTTATCGTAATTAATTTCTCACTATTTCCGGGTACCTACGCTTGGAAAATTTCCCGGAAGTACGGTCTTATCATTATTTTACTTCCTGAAATTGCAAAAAACTACCCCTATTTCAAACTGATTGCGAATTTCGCCATTTTAAATCACATCAATTTGTTTACAACTTTTTGAGTGTGTCCATATATTTGTTCACAAATCTGGATTTTCTCCACATTACTTTAACATTTTGTTAATTTTACATTTTGACATGTCAACATAGGTGAAGAAGATTATGGAAGTCTGGGTATTTATAGGGTTTATTATCTGTCATGGGCTGGTTGCGTGATCACTTTACACAAGTGCAACATTCACCAATTCCACCCAACGTTGGCAATCACTTCAATCCCAAACCACTGATTAAATAAGTGTACATTTTGAAACAATAACTAAACACGAGAGTAATCTATTTTTTGGAAGGTATGACTTTGATATTTATGATTTAATTGTATTATTTACTTGTTTATTTAAAAACATGTTTTACACATATTAAATAAATTAATACTAAAAAAAGAAAGTTTTAATGATTTAATTTTCAGGTGCACTTATTTAGATTTTTGTGTGTCGATTCGTCAATTACATTTAAATGTCTTAAAATGTAATGTAGGCAGGCGACTAGTTACCAATGTTTATGTCATTTCAATGTCACTGAAGCTTATCGACGTCTCTGATACGTTAGCTTATCGATGCTCATTAGTAGTGGCATGCACAGAGTTTTTAGTCCGGGTAGGCAGTGATGGGATTCAACATTTTCAAGAATCGGTTCGCCCTTCAGGTACTACCCCTATCCTCCCCCTTAAAAATAGTTTTTACATTTATTCATTTATTTGTTTTTTATTCTGCACATAAACAGAACATTCACTAACAACTGAGAATGCTCCGATACATGATCTCAATCGGAATATTGTGAGACAACAAAGGGTTAAGGACCGGTTCGATGAACTCTAAAAAAAATTGACACCGGTTCGCTAGAACCGGTGTGAACCAGCTGAATCCCACCACTGGCAGTAGGATTGGGTAAGGATAAAGCATAGTAGGCACTGTTTTTCTGCCTATATATCACGCCTCTGCTCATCAGTAAAAGACATTAAAATGACAATTTTACAAACCCTTGGACAAAGGTGGGTAACCTACATCTTGACTACTCTGTTTTTATTAATTCTGTCTCTTTTCTTCGCTAAATAAACAACATTTGTTACAACAAATCAATTAAAATAAAAAGTAGATTCATAGAAAAATAATTCTATGTATCTAACCTAGACTTTTTTTTGATTGGCTGGTAATATGGATGGTTTTTAAGCATGTGTTATTTTTCACCTTTGTGTGGTATCCACTATACTGTTCCAGTTATTAGGAAGATAAACATTTTTAAATGTAATATTTCTGTTACCCAACAGTTTAGATACGAGCGGAGGATAGAGACGGGTGGAAACTGACCATGTAAGAAGCAAACCAATCATCACACATGTTGTAACCCACGAAGAAGAAGAGTACAACGTTACCGTAGCTTGATTACATTTCTAGATTCATTTTAAATTTTAGGTGGTAAATTTACAATGCAGCCAACAAAACAATAGTTGTGAAGAAAATTTCTGTTTTATCGAATTTTCTGGACGGAGGTTTATTTTCTTCAGGTTGCATAACTGATGACCATGAGAATGACAGCTAGATGTAGGTACAAATGAGTATATAAATATGTATGCAATTCGCCGAATTGTGTCTGTCGGTTTGTTGTCAATTTAGAGGACGGCACGTGTTTTGACAATTTGTGTATCTGATTATAGACAGATATACATTATACATCTACATAACTTTTTACTTGTATCATACATCATCTCGTGGGGATCGCCGGTCGGGTTTCCTAGACCTGTTCATTGAAATACGTTATTAAAAGCATCCGTCTCCGGGTACGGGTTTGATTATCGAGCAGTTTGCGAATAGGTTTCTGTCCGGTGTGTTCTCTGGTTTGTGCAGTACGAGTTTTGAAAAATTAGGTGACACAATGCCGAATCAGGACCCTAGGAATCCATCGCAAGATGTTGCTCTCCCTGGAGGCCAGGAGAATCCACAACCGGCTCCCGTTCAGCCGAGACAACCAACCAGCCTTCAGGTACCTTACTTTTACCGGTGTTTTGTCAATCTTTATGACTGAATAGTCTTGGAAAAACATAAAAAACATAGAACCCTCATATATATATATATATTTATTTGTAAACATTTATTTGAATCACAATTTATACATATTTAGAACTTTTTTTTGTTGTTGCAGAGACCCACCAAGCCACCTTGTGTGTCTTGTCGGTGGAGTTCTTTTTTAATACATTTTTTATTGTTTTTAACGATTTTAACCTAATATAGACACAAAAAAGAGGAAAAAAATTAAGAATATAAACATTTTACAATTTTCATAAAATTAACTCTTGATCATTTACCCATTCCTTTATTTTGCCTTTGTTCCATATTTTATTTTGACCTCTTTTTAACGATTTTAACCTAATATAGACACAAAAAAGAGGAAAAAAATTAAGAATATAAACATTTTACAATTTTCATAAAATTAACTCTTGATCATTTACCCATTCCTTTATTTTGCCTTTGTTCCATATTTTATTTTGACCTCTAACATCCGTCGGCAACAAATTAAAAATGTTCGGAACGATATATTGCAGTATTCGACTCCCATATTTATTGTTAATTCTAGGTTATTATATTGAATATTTATTTTGTAAAAATGGCTTAACATTTTCGTGTGTATGGACAAATGAACATCGGTGCGAATTTTCTTCAAAGGAGTATCGACGTTAATAAACGTCGAAGTCTGTCTGTCAATTGGTATGATGTAACTTGTATAGTAATGACATCTTTGGATATTTGTATGTAATTTTGTAATAAAATAAAACCTAGAGATCGTGAGTTTTTAAAAATAATTTTTACATAATTTCTATCTAAATAATACATAGATTTCGTGAACCCGAGACCTCCAGCGCGGTAACTAAACATGCTGACCACTACGCTACCGTGGGGGACTTGAATACAGATATTTGTTTTGTCAAAAAAAATTTTTTCGGCATACGAATGGATAAATGCAGATAATCCAGTTATTTTTATGTTCATTATTTTTAAATGAAACAATTTACGTTTTATTAATTGTTTTGGCATTTACTTTGTGGTAATACATTATTATATTGTCCGCCTCTGTAGTGTAATGGTCAGCACGCTCGGCTACCGTTCTGGAGGTCCCGGCTTCGATTCCCAGGGGGGTCAAATAAAAAAAATATAAATCATTTTTTCACTGTAATATTTATTCAATATTACCCTGGACTGGTACCTGAAGCGGAGGGCTGATCACCTTTCCTTCGTGTGTAAACGATCAAGATAACACTGCGTTCATATGAAGCAGTGCCCTATGCACCATTGGGGTGCGGATAAGGGCTTTATTATTATTAAATATATGTTTTTTTTTAACGACTAGTTTCGAAAGCTACATATTTCCATCTACGGAATCTATCTGAATATAAACTAAATTAAATATATTGTAAATTACAAGACAATTTTTAATAATAATTAAATAGGGACAATGTGATGGAATTTTGTTTTTCTGTTATAATTTTGTGCATGCGGGAGGATATTAACCCTTACTGGTCCAATGTCGAATCTCATTCGACATCGATTTTTTCCTCTTTGGTCCCATGTCGGATGTTATTTGACATTTTTTGCATCATTAGTATTATTCATTTAAATTCCAAGCTTACATTTTTGTCACTCGTATCTATTACAACAGTATGTGGAGCAGAGGACAATTTTTTCCAATTGGAATGTAACTGTCCACCTAGATTTGTTTTTAAATTTTGGGGGACCGGAAAGGGTTAAGTATTTTGGAGTGAAATGAAGCGTAATCAGTAGAACTTTTTTTTGCACACTCCTCTGGGTACGCGCACCATACTTTGGAGACCCCTGTACTAGCCAACATTCAACAGAGACAGACGAAACAACTAACTTTATTTATTTTTATAAAATACGTTTTGTAGACATCAGATATGAGCATTGGATTGCTGTTTGAACTGCTTAAATATGCTAATATTAAATTACCATATTTGTTTGACCATGAATGTTTTTTTTTACAATCTAATATGCAAGATGTGCATCTGTTTTTTGCTACATTCAAACAAAATTATATAAGGTCAATATTCACGACACAAGGATATAGGCCTCTTCTAATTTTTTGTCCGCCTCCGTAGTGTAATGGTCAGCACGCTCAGCTACCGTTCTGGAGGTCCCGGGTTCGATTCCCAGGGGGGGGGTCAAATAAATTTAAGTGATTTTTTCACTCTAATATTTATTTAATATTACCCTGGACTGGTACCTGAAGCGGACGGCTGATCACCTTTCCTTCATGTGTTAATGATCAAGATAACACTCCGTTTATATGATGCAGAGCCCTATGTACCATTGGGGTGTGGATAAGGGTTTGAATGTAATGAATGACAAATTTTTTACAGACTTTGGTTTGGGCTTTTTCAATTCACTTACTACGGGGGGGACAATGGCATCGGCCATCTTTTCTGGGGCCGGCCTATTCCTCTCTTCATGTTCCATTTATTGGCTATAACTTATAAGCTACTTGGAATTTTTTATTTTTTTTTATTTCATATGGTTACAATTTTTATAAAATTAATTTTCTAGACATTTCTACTTACAATCTTAAAATTAATAACGCAGTTCTCTCCAATAAAGAGACTAAGCTCTTGTGCTTGGAGAGGGACTTACACTTATTATATATGTTTGTTCTTAATACAATTTATTTTTGTTATTTTTCTTTCTTAGGTTAACATGTATAAAATTCATTTAATTTATTTTTTAGCATTTTACTGTCTTCAATTTTTTTATGTCTGTAGGAAGGTTATTGAAGTATTAGTTCCCAAATATTTAAAGTTCTATTGGAATCGTTTGGTATTGCATTTTGGTACAACATTTTGAGTGTGTCCAAATACTTGTTAACAAATCTGGATTATCTCCAATTATAGGAGTATTATTCATATTATTTTTTTGACATCTCATCAAATATGAAGAAGAATATTTGTATGTAAAGAGATCACTTAAACCAGCCTATGACGGTCGTCAGCCCCGTAAATGCCCAGACTTCCATATTCTTCTTCAATTTTGATGAGATGTCAAAAGAAATAATTGCATATTGGTGTTGTAATGTCATGTTTATATCTCGGAGATTAACTTTTATTTAGATTAAAGTTATTTTCACCCTTAAATAGTTGGAGGATTGCTGTTTTTTTTAAATAGTTTCTACTTTTGGGACTTTCAATATTGAAAATAATAATTTGGTTGGATAGGTTTTTTTTTCTTTTTAAAATGACTTTTGATAGGGTTCAAGGCGTTATTACTAATACTACTGGTACTGCTACTTGATAGTTTATGAAGGTTTGTTTTTTCCACACAGGGTTTACTGAGGTTTGCCACTGAGGCTACAAGGAGTGAGGATGCTCCCGGGAGTTCAACCAATGCACCAATGGATGAAGAGGTATTTTTATATTCTTCCCGCATGGGCATATATCGCTCACCCCTTTCAACAACGTCATAAATCAAAAAACTTGATTTTTCAGGAGAACGTTTTTAAAGTTTAAAAATATAACACAATGTATTAAAAATAAATATAAAGCCACTTATTGAACTTTTTACTGTGCAATAGATCTTTTTAGGTAAAACCTGGAGGTTTTTTCTCCATTTGAAAAATATTTAGTAAATTTAAAAAAATTGTTAAACAATACCTTTTCTTCAAAATGCAAAAACAACATTTTCTGCAATGTAGCAGGTAAATATTAAGTTAAAAATATGCTTCTTTTGCTGGGATATAGTAAATTTTCTGGGCATTCTGAAAACATGAACAACTGAAAATTGACGATTTTTGATATATGACGTTCTTGAAAGGAGTGAGCGATATGATCTCTCTTTATCAACATATGCTGTGGTGACATTCACTGCCCATAGCAAACAACACTTATAACTGCATATTTACATACTCTAATTTACCAAAATGGTACTGTAAAAATTATCTAAATTTATTATTAATATTATTATTATTTATCAACCATTTCAATACCATACAAAACTTCCATAGTATATTTCAAGCTGGGATAGATTTATAATTTTAAAAGTAAAACATGGTTTTTTAATATCTGAGCTTTAATGTAAACAACAATGACTATTATTTATATTTGAAGCACTAACTTTGTGATATTCCATTTTACGATTAAAATGTAAATTTGTTTTAAAATCATTTTAAATTATTTTATCACTAAAATTTATAGTGATTTTAAAACAAAGTTACATTTTAATTAGAAAATGACTAAATTCTTTTTGTGTATTTGTATTCGTGACTTGGAAAACTTCGATATTCTGGTCAACTTGACTTTTACATTTTTTTATTATTTTTAAATCGCCTAATCTCCAAGTGACTCTGAAAACTTGCAACGGCTTATGAAACACCGCTTATCATGTTCCTACTTAGGCTACAACTTTAACGAATTTTCGTAACCTATTCATACTTGTGAGAGGGTTTATTCTTAAGGTGGAGACTGACCGAGCATTTCGTCGTAACGTAACACGTTACGATGCGAGCATTCAGGCAGTCAGTACAGCGAGCCGAGCGCTCCATCCATAGTTTCGGATGCTCGGTGATGCTCGCCGCGAGCGATGTTACGAAATTATGTTACGACAAACTCCGCTTTTAAGTTACTATAATTTCATATAGTTGCCGGCGTAAATTCTAGCCAGAAATACTAGCGTTTTACATTTCGGTGGAAAGATTAAATGTGTAATAACCTTTAATATTAAAATTGATAAATGTATGTTTCAATTTTTAGAGGAAGAGATTCTTGGAGGAAGCCATCAGCAGCTTGACGGTGAATGTAACGGATGAGATTCAAAACGCAATCAGGATTCTCAGCGACCGAGAACTCATATCTTCCATCAACTGTGACTCGGAGTTGCCTGAGAGTGTAACAAAATCGTTCGAGTCTCTCCTGGACATCGTTATCAATCTGGACATGTCAATCGGTAATGCTTACTTACACAATGTTAGTGTAGTTCAGGCATTATAAATGAAACATTGCATGCTGGCCACATTATAGGCAAAACATTGCCCACCGGCCACATTATATGCTGGTCACATAGGTAAACCATTGCCCGCCGGCCACATTATAGGTAAAACATTGACCGCTGGAACATTACAGATAAAACATTTATTGCGCGCCCCACTAAAAACACTTTAAATTTAAGTAGGTTTTTAAGCTTGGGGATTATTTTATCAATTGTATTTTTAAACCATAATGTGAAATTATTACACAATTTAAATAAAAAACACAAAATAAAAACAACATTTATATCAGATATTTATTCATATAATCGTTATCTAATATAATACAGAAATATAATATTAACAAAAATATTATATTTTTATAAACAAATACGCAGTGTATATATATATATATATATATATATATATATATATATATATATATATATATATATATATATATATATATATATATGTATATATATATATATATATATATATATATATATACATATCTCTTACAAAATATATCTATATATCGTAGTCATACAGGAGAATGTGACCAAGTTCATTTTTTACAAAAACGTGATTATTGACTATTTGATATCTTACTAGCTTAATATTGCCCTGAAAAAATCCCAAAGGATTTTAAACGTGGAAGTATAATATATTGACTTGGTAAAAATGACTAACTGCATTGATGTTTATTTTCTTGCCAAGCAAAAGTGACTGAAATGGCTCTCCTGAACATTTTACGTTTTGGTAATTGGTCACTTTCTCCTGTACGACCTGATATAAATAACTCACGTAAATAAAAAGTAAACCAAGTGCACAAACCCAGATTTAGGACACACTCAAAATATTATAATAAAATTTGCCAAATTTCAATAGATGCCACTACAAGTCCTATTTTTTTAACAATACGACATCCGAGCTCTAACCATATGTCGTCCTCTCTCCTTAGAGATATGATTTGTCCACACTCTCCGAGACGTCATCATGACAGTGTTTGATTTGTGCAGGTTTCTACAGGCTTGACGGCTACAAGGTGTTCCCCATTTGCCTGATGTGCGAGAACGCGGAGATGCGCAGCCAGACTTGCCAGCTGCTGGGCGAGATCTGCCAGAACAACCCTTACTGCCAGACTTGCGCGCTTGAGACAGGTCTCATCTACGTGCTGCTCAACATCCTCAAGACGGAGGAGAACGAGGTGGTTCTCAAGTCCGCTCTCTACGCAGCCTCCTGTGAGTCAACTTCTACGTTCCTTGTATTTCCATCCACTCGTGCTATCACCCGTCCCTCCAGTATTCAAATCTTAAAGGTATTTCTACCCGTTCGGTCGATTGATGCTTAAGGACGGGAAGGGTATTTTAACCTTCTGCACTGGTCTCATGTTATTTTATTTATTTATTTATTTCAAAACATATTACATACAAAAGTCATGTATATACATATAATATTCCCGATGAGTAATTTCTATTTCTCATTTTGGGACATGGGATTAAGGTTAACAAGACTGGAACACAAATAATAAAGTAACATATTTTTTTTTAAATAACCAAAACTAATACTAATAATAAAATAATAATAAAACCCTTAACGCACCCCAATGGTGCATATGCTTCATATAAACGCAGTGTTATCTCGATCGATTACACATGAAGGAAAGGTGATCAGCCCTCCACTTCAGGTACCAGTCCAGTGTAATATTGAATAAATGTTAGAGTGAAAAAATCACTTATATTTATTAAACCCCCCTGGGAATCGAACCCGGGACCTCCAGAACGGCAGCCGAGCATGCTGACCATTACACTACGGAGGCGGACAGAATGCATGGCAAAATATAAAAACAATAAACAATAAAAGGTATAATGAATAGGCATAAGAAGCATATTTAAAAGAAATAAATGAGAAAAACATAAGGTAAGAAGCATATTTAAACTAAACAAATGAGAAAATATAAATTTCAAAGTCAGAAAAGAAGGATTTATTTATTATGTTTTTGTATGAATATTTCGTACATATCTCTTTACTAACCTGTTAATCGGGGAGTTTACTTTTTATCTACGCAACATACAACGGGCGCAAACTCTTTCACCAGGATGTGTCAGTATGTCACGCCCGGTGGATGTGATTACATATATTTTATTTATGCTTAAAATAAATGAAAATTAATTTATTTAGACGTAAATCACAAAGGAAAATACAAAATTACAAACACATAGAAAAGAATTCATGTGGAGACATGTCGCTCACTCCTTTCAAGAACGTCATAAATCAAAAAACTTGATTTTTCAGGAGAACGTTTTTAATGTTTTAAAATATAACACAGTGTATTAAAAATAGATATCAAGCCTATTATTGAACTTTTTACTGTACAATAGATCTTTTTAGGTAAAACCTGAAGGTTTTTTATTTAATATGTTTAAATAAATAATAATTCAAAACAATACATTTTCTTCAAAATGCAAAAACAACATTTTCTGCTCTGTAGCGGGTAAATATTAAG
This sequence comes from Brachycentrus maculatus, assembly GCF_059751285.1. NCBI lineage: Eukaryota > Metazoa > Arthropoda > Insecta > Trichoptera > Brachycentridae > Brachycentrus > Brachycentrus maculatus. The sequence goes on from NW_028280872.1 coordinate 2,952,308, forward strand.
TTAAAAATATGCCTCTTTTGCTGGGATAAAGTACATTTTCTGGGCATTCCGAAAACATGCACAACTGAAAATTGACGATTTTTGATTTATGACGTTCTTGAAAGGAGTGAGCGATGTATGGATGACCTTTGTTGTACCAAAATATAGGTCCGGCACATTCCAGGGCGCAACATATATTTCAAGGAGGTATTTATATGCCCTACCCGTACCTGATATTTACGTTTGACGTATTTATACGTTCCGCCCGGTTAACAGGTTAAGGTCTAAAACTACATGTACGCAATTATCTAATCCCGTCGCCAGCGGTACGCAGGCGTAAAAAACACCCGTCCGAAATGTGTTAACACATTGTTGTCAGGCGGTTTTTTCATCAACCTTGACCCTAATTAGAGTAATTATTAGGGTCGTATACTAATCACAAGTAACCGCAAACCCTATTCCGATCTGTACAATGTTTTTTGGCATCTCTCGTGCTCTACCAACATTAAGCAAATAGAATGCTTATAAGCGTCTCCCGCTCTCTACCAACAGTATGTAAAAGACGCTTTTAAGGGATGTGCAAATCGCTCACTCCTTTCAAGAACGCCATAAATAAAAAAACTTGATTTTTCATGAGAACATTTTTAATGTTTAAAAGTATAACACAATGTTTAAAAAATAAATATCAAGCCACTTATTGAACTTTTTACTGTGCAGCAGATCTTTTTAGGTAAAACCTGAAGGTTTTTTCTCCATTTCAAAAATATTGAGTATATTTAAAAAAAATAATTAAACAATACCTTTTCTTCAAAATGCAAAAACAACATTTTCTGCCCTATAGCGGGTAAATATTAAGTTAAAAATATGCCTCTTTTACTGGGATATAGTACATTTTCTAGGCATTCCGAATACATGCACAACTGAAAATTGACGATTTTTGATTTATGACGTTCTTGAAAGGAGTGAGCGAAATGTGCAATGTGTTAAAAGAAGAAATAGCAGTTAAATTCTCAGATATGCAATAAAACGATGGATGATAGATGTTCGAATGGTGAAATAAGGAAAGAATGCAAGACCGAAGTGAGCTAACTAACCAACCATCATACCGCTTCACGCAGGGGCAGGCAGAGAGAATAGAATGCCACACCAATCTGCCTTTGCAAACAATCTTCGCTTCTTATAAATTCATGCATCTTCTCATACATATCTGCCGACTATTCCGGACTCCTGACCTGACCACGTCCAAGTATTTAAAATACTCGATCATGCCAAGTTTTCCTCGGTCTTCCTCTGCTTTTATTACCAACCATATTCGCCTCATAAAATTGTTTTACCGTTCTTTCTTCACTCATTCGATTCACATGACCAAACCATCTCAACACGCCTTTCTTAATTTTCTAATCTCCTCATGCTTAAGACTTTAGTCATTTTATGAGTGATGACTTGGCACGAGTTATACCGTATGAACTTATGTAGGCATTCAAGCCTACAAATGTTACAAAACTGGCCGCATTTTGAAAATGGTACTTTGTTTTCCTATCTTAACCGATTCGGTCCTGCAAATATGACCCTCACCTAGTCCATGACTGATAACACGTCTGTTGATAAATGCTCCGCACAGCATAATAACCCTGAAAACGTTATCAGCATCTGAATGGCTGCAAAAATTGAAAAGCTTTTAATATTTAATATTATTACCTTTTTATTATCTCTTTTAAAAGAAATGATGCATGAAGGCGTATATGATTAAAAAAAATATATATATGTATATAAATAGCCACATTTATAAGATAAATATGTTACATAATATCAATTTTGTGTACAAAATACATATCCTAATCTTCAATGACTTCTTGACCTATTAATTTTTAATTTTTATTATTATCTCAATACAGATGATGAAAATATAGAAAACTGGGCATTTACGAGGCTTACGACCGTCATGGGCTGGTTTAAGTTATCTCTTTACACATGTGTAACAATCACCAATTTTACCCATGATAGACAACCACACTACACAAATTCTTGGAAGTTCTATATACATGATCCAATTTCGAAACATTGTGCTTGAATCACTATAATTTCACTAGAGACATCTATTGGTGAGATAAAAATATAGATGTTGGTGAGATTCATTTTGTTATGTCAGAAAATTTATATAAAATAATGTGTTGTATATTACATATGTCCGCCTCCGTAGTGTAATGGTCAGCGCGCTCGGGTACCATTCTGGAGGTCCCGGGTTCGATTCCCAGAGGTGGGTCTAATAAATATAAGTGATTTTATCACTCTAATATTTATTCAATATTACCCTGGACTGGTACCTGAAGCGGAGGGCTGATCACCGTGTGTTAACGATCAAGATAACACTGCATTTATATGATGCAGTGCCCTATGCACCATTGGGGTGCGGATAAGGGTTAAAAAAATTTTACATATGTCCGCCTCCGTAGTGTAATGGTCAGCACGCTCGGCTACCCTTCTGGATTTCCAGAAGGCTGATCACCTTTCTTTCTTGTGTTAATGATCCAGATAACACTGCATTTGGATGATGCAGTGCCCTATGCACCATTGGGGTGCGGATAAGGGTTTGAATGAATATTATATAGAATTTTGTCTAGCCTCCCGATGATGTCTGTAATGACGAATTTCGGTCACTTGTTTAGTAAAATATATGTGGAAAAAACTATATACACTAAGACCTCTCTTTGCGTCGTAGATACGTTCCAAAATATTGTGGGCCAAAATTGAAACAACGCAAAGTGAATTGCTATTTCTATTAGAAATCATGTAAACGTCAAAGATAGGTTACCGTGTTTTTCATTCAGTCCTAAAATGTTAAAAAAATAAGAATATTTACCTAACAAAACAAAAGTAAAACTTTGAAACAACGCAAAGTGAAACGATGCAAAATGAGGTCTGAGTGTAGTTGCTATTTTATTATATAAAATACACTTCCACTAAGAAATGTCAGTATGAAACTTAATCTAATCTCTGCTTACATGATTTCGACTTACGTGAATTTGTACTGACACAATTTTCAACTTACGCAAAAACACTAAAGTAGAGGACTTACTGTACAGGTAAATAAAAAAAAGTAACAATCATATAAAAATGGGTTTTTTGTGTCCACAGGTATTATACGAGAGCATACACTCTGTTCGGGCGCCTTCCTGCACGATGGGGGCTGCTTGGCACTCATCAGGTGTCTGAAGATGCCGAGTTTCGCCCTGAAGAATAAGGCTGCCTTCATCCTCTGCTATTTGTATCCTCGTTTTATGCAAATGAAAGGTAACAATAGACAAATATATGAAATTTACCCGTCTGCCTCTGAACCATTCGAAATCAGATTGAAAAAGATTTCGCTTGACAATTTTTTTTTATCATTTGTGTTGTAAAGTGAAATAGTATTTTTTTTTTTTTTTTACTTATTTAAACTTCATGTTTTTTTAGTCATTTTTAGTCCGCCTCCGTAGTGTAATGGTCAGCACGCTCGGCTACCGTTCAGGTCACGGGTTCGATTCCCAGGGGGGGGGGTAAAATAAATATGAGTGATTTTTTCACTGTAATATTTATTCAATATTACCCTGGACTGGTCCTGAAGCGGAGGGCTTATCACCTTTCCTTCATGTGTAAAAACGATCAAGATAACACTGCGTTTATATGACGGAGTGCCCTATGCACCATTGGGGTGCGGATAAAGGTTTTATTATTAAACTTCATGTACAGAAAAGAAATAAGAACATTGGCGGGCTTATTGCTAGAAAGCAATATCTTCCAACCAACCAAAAACAGACTAGTGATATTGGTCAAAACGTTTGATACCATACATAGCTGTTTGCAATCAGAGGGTAGATAGTACTTGTACATTTAAAAAAATCATAAATTACAAATTGATGATAATGTGGAAGGCAAAGGAAACAGGGAGGTAGAGGGAAAAACAAAGGGAGGAGGTTTGATGGACAGTTAAGATTCTAATGATAGATAGTAATGTCTCAGACGTTTCTTAAAAGTTATTAGAGAAGGTGCATTTTTTACAAGGAGAGGTAATTCATTCCATAGTCTGGCCGCTTGGACAGAGAAGGAATTATTGAAAAATGATGTATTCTGGCGAGGAATGGAAAGTGATCTTTCTTGGGAAGAATGAAGTGACAGAACATGATCTGAGAGGTATATTTATAAAGTTTTCTTCAAGATATTTAGGTGCATTGGGGTTGAGAAGAGTATTATAAAGTAGCGTGAGAGATTGAAGATTTATATGCCAAACAATTTCTTCTTTTCTTTCTGTCTTCCGCTGCTGGATATAGGCGTCTTCCATATCCTTTCATTTTCTTCAGTCTGTCGCTGCTTGCAGCCAGTTTTTACCCCCCACAGCGGCTATGTTGTCGGACCATCTTTTTTTAAGTCTTCCAACGCATTTTTTGACTCTCCCAAGGTCTCCATCTAAAAATTTTTGGGATCCTTCTTGTGGGTTCTTGTCTCGCAACATGTTCTGCCCATTGCCACTTGAGTCTTGCTAAACGATCCATGATATCTGGTGTCAAACAATACTGAATAAAATTACCATGACTAGATATATCTAAAAAAAAACTAACTAACTAACCATCACGCCGCTTCACCGCAGGGGTAGGCAGAGAGAATACAGCGCCACACCACTCTGTCCTTGCAAACATTCTTCGCCTCTTCCACGTTCATGCATCTCCTCATACATACCCGCCGATTGTTACGACTCCTAACCTGACCACTTTCAAGTATTGAAAGTGGTGGTTATCCATATTCATGGAGTTGGCAAAAGAAGGATGAAAGTAGACTGAATGCAGTCGAAATGCGATCTCTCAGAAGAATGTGCGACAAAACGATGTATGATAGATGTGTGAATAGTGAAATAAGGAAGGAATGCAAAGCTGAGATAAGCATTATCGATAAAATTAAGAAAGGTGTGTTGAGATGGTTTGGACATGTGGAACGAATGATTGAGGGAAGAACGGTAAAACAAATTTATGAGGCGAATGTTAGTGGGGAAAGAAGCAGAGGAAGACCGAGAAAAACATGGCACGATCAGGTATGCCAAATACTTGAAAGTGGTCAGGTTAGATATCTATCTTATAGCAAATCTTGGTCACAACTGTTGTCAAGAAAAAGCTATTCAGTTGGCATGGTCATGTATTTCGCATGCCTCCCGAGAGCCGCCATCAAGCTTGCCTCTTTTACAAGGCATCAGGTTCACGCCGCCCAGGACGACCACTGCTGACAATTCGTCGGCAGTTTGCGTCAGAACTTCGGTACGCAGACCTGACTTGGGAGGATGCTAGGAAGCTGGAATAAGCAAGAGATTTGTGAACCTGATATGATTCACATAGGGAGCGGATATGGTAAAAGATCTATGATGAATCTATAATGAATCATCATGTGTAACATCCTATGTACCAAAATTAATTTTTAAATCGAGCCTGCGATATGCGGAATGTAACGCTTAATGAAATAGACATCAATAATGTTTCTTTTAAAACGTTTAAGACAAATATTGTTGATGTCTATTTGACTTTTTGATTATTTGATAAAGAAATGTAAGTTATATTATATAGTTATACTTATGTACATTTTGACCGCCTCCGTAGTGTAATGGTCAGCACGCTCGGCCACCGTTCCGGAGGTCCCGGGTTCGATTCCCTAGGGGGGTAAAATAAATATAAGTGATTTTTTCACTGTCATATTTATTCAATATTACCCTGGACTGGTACCTGAAGCGGAGGGCTGATCACCTTTCCTTCATGTGTAAACGATCAAGATAACACTGCGTTTATATGACGCAGTGCCCTATGCACCATTGGGGTGCGGATAAGGGTTTTATTTTATTATTATCTACATGACAGTTTTTTAGAATACTTTTCAGTGAAAACCTGTGATTGGAATTTTATTTTATTATATTTTGTTAATTTTTGTTAATATTCTGTTGGTTTTCCGATAAATAAAAAAAATAAGCCAGTTTCAATCTCCCAATTCATCCCACAGAATACATGCCGGAGCTAATAGACGTTTTGGGCGCCTCACTGAGGGACATAGTGAACGATAATCCCGGCCACATGCTATATGCCCTCCGCAATATAATAATCAGCTCCGTGGACAAGGGAGTGCTCGTGCAGTCCAGCAAACCCAGCCTCAGGATGAGGGAGACCATCGAGAGGCATCTGGAGTTCTGCGAAGCCGACTCCACCACCTACATGGAGGAGATCGACTACTGCAACGACATTCTGAGGGTCTTGGAGCTCTCCACCAGCCGGACTAACACGGCCGCCGAACAATTCGGGGTTGAACGATGAATTCCCCAAAATTTCATAATTCTGTTTTTATATAACCGCATATTATGTTTTAAGATTTTTTATTACAAATAACCATTTATAATTACATATTGTAAATGAATGCAAATATTTACTCACTAATAAATTTTGTTACGCAGATACTGTTGTGTTTTATGCTGTGCCTTGTTTGCCTCCGTAGTGTGGTGGTTAGCGCTGGAGGTCCGGGTTGATTCCCGGGGGGGGGGGTCAAGATAAGTATGGGTGGCTTTCACTCTCATATTTATTTAATATCACCCTTGACTGGTACCTGAAGAACAGGGCCAGTTACCTTACCTTCGTGCAATTACGATCAAGATAATAGTGCGTTGATATGATGCAGTGCCCTATGTATCATTGGGTGCATATAAGGGTTAGAAGAAGTAGAAGAATTCGTCCCTAATGGGTGTCCAGGGTCATTAGTTTAATCCGATAATCGGTTGCCCAATGACAGCTTTGGATGATTGGGTGCGTATAAGAATTAAGAAGTAGAAGAATTCTTCCCTAATGGGTATCCAGGCTCATTAGTTTAATTCGATAATCGCTTGCCCAATGACAGCGGATACAGTCCTAGTTAGCTGGGCCACTCTGGTTTTACGTCTGACAACTCAAGGTGGATGAAAACGTTACAGTCAAATAAACCAAAGCTCCATGGAAAACTAACGCTAAGATTCACCACCCTGTCTGGCAGCGAGAGTGATTCTTCTCCCGGTGATCCAGAGACTGGCAATGACTTAGGGCCAGCTTGCGGGATTCCAGGGGCAAGCAAAGTGAAAAGTCCAAGGAAAGGGTCCAAAATTGGCATGGCTTAGGTGACATTGTCCATCATAGAAGAACCTATAACCTGAGGAGGAGGAGAGCTGGCCCCAACAGTCTACAACGACGATAAGTTGGGATGGATCCAGGAATAAGAAGATGTAACCTTAATTCTTAGGACAATATTCTCCGTCCTCGCCCCCAATGGTGTATAGGACACAGCGGATTGACGCGGCGATAACTTGATTGTTAATAATTTAATATTGCCCAGATGTAAAACAACAGCAGCGTTAAATCATTATACGTACGTGGGTAAAAAAAAACTTAAATGAACTTCCAGAAAACTTTAAATCTATAAAAAATTATCAAACCTTTAAAACTAAATTTAAAAAACATATAAGACTCTTCTTCTTCTTTCCATGTTCGCTCCCTAGGTGGAGCATATGGCCAACACGAGACGTCTCCAAGTCACTCTGTCACGCGCCATCTCCTTGGCTTCCTCCCAGGTCAGTCCGGCGTCACGAAGTTCCGCTGAGTATAGTCGGTGAATGGTCGTCAGCGGCCTTCCGGGGCGCCGGAATCCTCGGGGTTGGAAGAAGAGACATGAGGGGTTGATGCCCTCAGGTGGCATTCTAAGGACATGTCCCAACCATGTCCACCTTTTTCTCTTCAGGACTTCCAGTATGAGGGGCTGTTGAGTTCTTCTCCTCACATCGTCATTCCTGACGAAGTCATACCACTTTATACCCAGTATTCGCCTCATGACAAATAGTCAAATAGACATCAACAATTTTCTTTTAAACGTTTTATAAGACTCACCCCAACCTAAACTCCATGCCGAGGAATATTTTATTTATTAATTTAATTCACTCTGTTATAATTTGCTTTGTTTATAAAAAAAATTATAATTTTAAAAGGAACTCCCTCTCTAAACAAAGTATTTACTTAATCAGAGAGGTAGAAAAGTTATATTTTCAATCTTTTATATATTTACCAACTATTTTGTATATTTAAATATGTATTTTGTAAAAATAAAAAATTTCAATAAAAAATTTACCAAAAAAATATATATAAAGGAGATGTCTTTTGCTCGAGATTCTTGGATCTGTGAAGTGGAATAAATTCAATGGATTTTTATATGGATGGATTTAAATTTAATGACTTTTGGTGCCAATGTCAAAAATGATTAAGGTGGACACAATCACTCAAATTGATCTTTATTCTTCTTCTTCTTCTTTTTAATGGCTTTTCACCCATCTTGGATGTTATAGCCAGTGTCGAGTTATTTTTTATTTACGCTTTTTACATTCGACTTTCAAGTGTTAGTATTCCTGTTAGTGGGGTTAGTTTTATTAGTAATGCTAGTTTGTTTACTTAGTTATCATACACCTTTACAAATTTATTCAATTAATTTTAAGATATTTAATAATAATAAAAAACCCTTATCCGCACCCCAATGATGGGCACTGCGTTATATAAACGCAGTGTTATCTTGATCGTTTACACATGAAGGAAAGGTGATCAGCCCTCCGCTTCAGGTACCAGTCCAGGGTAATAATATTGAATAAATATTTCAGTGAAAAAATCACTTATATTTATTTTACCTCCCTTGGGAATCGAACCCGGGACCTCCAGAACGGTAGCCGAGCGTGCTGACCATTACACTACGGAGGCGGAAAGATATTTAAGATATACTAGATATACTTAAGATATTTACAAATTATTTTATAAACAAGTTTGTTAGGGGAGGTTAATAAGGTAAAAATGTTAGTGGGAAATGGAACGTTTATGCTGGAGAGGTCTGAAAGGAAGCTCGGGTAGCCGTCATTCAACGGGCACCCAAAGAACATGTGATCTAGATGTGATCTACATGTGATCTTTATTCAAATTTAAATCATTTGATTTAAGAAGGATTTTTTTCGGCCAAGTAAGTACTTCAAAATGATATGGTTCAAGTAAGTACTACAACATGATATGGTTCAAGTAAGTACTACAAAATGATATGGTTCAAGTAAGTACTACAAAATGATATGGTTCAATTAAGTACTAAAAAATGATATGGTTCAAGTAAGTACTACAAAATGATATGGTTCAAGTAAGTACTACAAAGTCAGACTGGAAGTTTGTATTAGAATCCAATGGTGTCAAATTTTAAATGTTGTCTTTTAAAATGTCGCTGAGTGTGTGCAAAAGAGTATTATGTAGTAATACTTACCTAACTAATTTCATCCATGCATTGAAATTATATGCATCATAAGAGACGGGTGAAGACTGACCATAAAAGAAACAAAGCAATCATCACAAAGATTGTAACCCACGGAGAAAGAATACAGTGATGTATAACGTACTTAATTCGTTCCAGGAGCAAGTTCGTTATGTGAAATGTATTTTCCCATAATAGTACTTATGCATGTTTAAATACGGTTTTACATATTGAAACATACATTAAAACATTGTACAGATCGGAATTGGGTTTGCGGTTACTTTTGATTAGTATACGACCCTTTAGTATAGTAATTAGATTTATACTCGGTGAATACCAAATGCCGTCTATACAATTCCTGCATTGCTCCTGTTCTCTTATACGGCTGTGAAACATGGCACCTTACAAGGGCCCAGAGCAGCCGTGTACTAAGCTTTGAGAATAGGTGTCTGCGGAGAATTTTAGGCGTGCGGCGGTTCGACTTTGTGAGGAATGAAGAGATAAGGCGTAGGACGCAGCAAATCTTGGTCACAACTGTCGTCAAGAAAAGGCGATTCAGTTGGCTTGGCCATGTACTCCGCATGCCTCCTGAGAGCCGCCATCAAGCTTGCCTCTTTTACAAGGCTCGCACCGCCCAGGATGACCACTGCTGACAATTCGTCGGCAGTTCTGACTTGGCGTGGATCTGACTTAGGAGGATGCAAGGGAGCTGGCAGCCGACAGAAAAGCCTGGAGACAGTTTGTGGACTCATATGCTCCACCTAGGGAGCGGATATGGTTTAATTATTATGGTAATTAGAAATGGGGCTGATGAAAAAAAAAACCACCCAACAACAATGTGTTAGGCAGTGATGGTATACAAAATTTTCAAGAATTTTTTTTTTTTGAATCCTAACGTCCAAGTGACTCTGAAATCTAGCTACGGCTTATGCAACACCGTTTATCATGTTCCTACTCAGGCTTCAACTTTATAAGTTTCATAGCCTATACCTACTTGTGAGTGGATTTACTCTTTATGTTTAAAGTTACTATAATTTCATGTAATTCATGAGTGAAAATTCTAGGCAAAAACACTCGCTAAATTTTTAAGAACCGGTTCGCCCTTCAGGTACTACCCCTACCCCCCCCCCGCACTATAAAAAAACAGTTTTTACATTTATTCATTTATTTGTTTTTCATTCTGCACATAAACAGAACATTCACATAACAACTGAGAATGCTCCAAATGCTGAAGCCTATATCTTTCACGATATTCTTTTTACCATTATTTTTTGACATCTCATCAAAGATGAAGAAGAATATGGAAGTCTGGGCATTTACGGGGCTGACGACCGTCATAGGCTGGTTTAAGTGATCACTTTACACACGTGTAACATTCACCAATTCTACCCATTATTGACAACCACACTACTCAAATTCTTGCAAGTTCTGTATATATGAACCAATTTAGAAACCTTGTTCTTGAATCACTAGAACTTCACTAGAGACATCTATTGGTGAGATTCTTTTTACTAAGTGCAATAACTAATATCCAATATTTTTTTCTCTTCGTGAGGTTCAAATATTTTTACAACGTCGCGGACCAAGTAAGTCGAGCGTGCTTCGATACATGATCTCAATTGGAATATTGTGTGACAACAAAGGGTTAAGGACCGGTTCGGTGAACTCTAAAAAAATTAGGCACTGGTTCTAGCGAACCGGTTGTATCCCACCACGGCTGTCCAAACTTAAAACACAGTAAGGGACATTTTTTTTGGAGTACCGTAAAGTGGGTATACATTGCACCAAAATACTGCATTTTTTCAAAAAATTGTCTATTCAGATCAGGTTTTTTACTTTTTCTGAGGTTTCAACTATTGCAATGTAATAACACATATACCTGTAACATGTCTGATACATTTTAAAAATTTTATCTATTTTGCCTGTATTTTTTTTTTATATTTATATTTTGGTGCAAAGTATCCCGGGGTAAAGTACAACTTTGCACCATGATATTTTCTCTACACTTTTCGTACTAGAATCCAAATTTATGCAAAGTAAAGGCTATCCTACAAGTTTTGTTGCACCTTATGAAGGGTTTTGGCTCACAGTTCACTAAATACAGATTATAATATTGTATAATTATGGAAAAATAAGACACTTGATAGAATTTTTTTTTTAAATATTGAAAAATCTAACAAAAATGTTTTTTTTTTCAATACTGAAGGTTTAAAATTATATAAAATAAAAGGTGGACTTTAAAACATATCGTACTATATAGATAATAGGAATTAAAATTAAATTAGGTCTAAATATGGTCAAGTTCCGGGACGGTAAAGAAACCTCTTTTGGATTGCATTTTCGGTTCTTTTATGGAACCCGCTACATCCTTCTAAGAATATTGAAGAAAGTCATCCTTCATCGGCCATTTCCACGATTTGAGACTCTCCTGCATGGATTTAACAGCTCTGTCTATCTTTATTTCCAAAATCTGTCCCGGAAATTTTTCTCCTTCATAATGAAATATGACATATTTTCCCACCTTCTTTTTTACTGGTCCTAATGAAACGGAAGAACAAATACGATAACTGGTTTCAGTCATCGTTTTTGTTCTTCTCCCTCTTCCTCAAAGCTTCCGTGTGAACTATAATCAGTTAATGCTAGATATGCTGGAAGTTTCGATGCGGAAGGTGGGATCATTGATGTAGTTGGTTCAGGTAGCATTTGTGTCTCGTCAACGTTCATTTCGACATTTGGATTGTGAGCAATGCTCTTACCTGGTTCTATCGGTATCGTTTTCCTGCGTTTTAAGACTGAATTCTTTGGGTTGAATTTGTTTTCTTCCAAAAACTGTTGAAAACTCTGGCGCACGTCATCGTCATATGCTTTTAATGGCAACCGATTAAGCAACTGACTAGTTTTAGCAACAGTCAAGGTTTTATGTCTTTGCAAAAATGATCTTATCCATTCAGAGCCTGGTACGTTGTTCTTTAATATTGGTACTCTTCTGCCAAATTTATCCAAATAGGCTATTAGAATGTAGCGAATGTTAAAAACACTCATTGGGAAACCGTACTCACTCATGTCTACTATGTAGTTTACGAAGGATTGCTCTTCGCCCTTGTCACATATCGGAGGTTTTCCCACAGGTTTTGTGTGCTGACCTTTGAGCTTATAGTTAATCGTCCTTCTAGGGATTTTGAAAATTTCTTCAGCCTTTCTTTGACTGATTGTACCTTTTCGAATGGCCTCCAAACACTGCTCCACTCTCTTCGGTGTAAAATTGCAGTATCGTCTGGCATAAGGCCGCTGTTTGTGTGTTCTTGACATTTTTGAAAAAAATATACCATCAGGAATTAAGTAAGTACACAAAACCAATAGATATTTAGCAAACATGTCAAGTTGTATTAGCCGTTTTAAGACTTTTCATCAAATTAATTAACTATGGCCTTTTGTGGATACTTTGCACTTGGTGCAATGTTACCCCAAATGTGGTCAATACAAGTCAGTTCTTAAAAAAATATTATTTTTACATAAACTTGACAACGTAACTAAAAAATACAGCATTTGAGAAAAGCAGGGCCTATCTACCTACGATTTAGAGACCACTCACTTGTTGTAACTAGTTTCAGTATACTGATTCCACTGGATTTTTTCGGACACAATTTTCAGACAGAAAACTTTCTTTACGTTCGGACAGGAAAAACGCATTGAAGCAATAGCGACCGACTGTTACTTCAGTAAACTAAAAAGTAGATTGAAGTGCCATCTATCAGAAACAATAGAAAGTAGAATGAAAAATGACATGTATCAGAGATGAGACCAGCTCTACAATTTCTTTACAGAAGGTGGTGCAAAGTATCACCCATGGTGCAAAGTATACCCACTTTACGGTACGTTTTTTTTGCATTTTTGGACTAAGTAGAATCTACTTAGTCCAAAAGTGCAAAAAAACGTACTACAAAAAAAAATGTCCCTTACTGTGTTATCAGTTTGGACAGCCGACCACTGGTGTTAGGTAACATGGATTGGCCCACGATCTTATTTGTTTGGACAGCCCTGGTCCACAGGATAAAAAAAATACCTACCCGAAGGTGACGATTGGTCAATGCGTGATTACGTACGTGCATATTCATTGATTACTAATTATAATCCGAATTAATCTAATGCGTTATCCATACACCATAAAAGTATTTTATGGTTTATTATCCAATGGGATCTGCAATAAAACTAGCTAACGATTATTATTATTACTATGGTTCTCTATGTCCTCTTGTGGTTTTATTCTGTACTCAGAATAAAGTGACATTTTTAAAAATCATTTTTATTTTTACATATTGACATCGCAACAGAAATGAAGAGTAATATGGAAGTCTAGGTTTAACAGGGCTTACAACCTGTCATAGGCTGGTTTAAATTATCACTTTATACACGTGTAACATTCACCATTCTACCCATGATTGACAAGCACACTACTCAAAATTTTTGAATTAATACGTATATCATATTATTCTCACGTCGCTTCATATTTGAGTGCGCGGCAGGATCTATGGTTGATTTAAGAAAGCTTATATTTAGCAGAGACGCTTTTATTAAAATGTATGCAAGATCCCAACCGAATTATTTTACATACTAGGATACGCCTGAAAACATGATTTTCAACCCAGTTTTTTTTATTTATTTTATCAAAAGTGTAAATCATTCTTTTCCTTACTATAGAAATTACATTTTATGAACTTCTGTTTAATTTACTAACTAACTAACCATCACGCCACTTCTCCGAAGAGGTAGGCAGAGAGAAGAGAATGTTACACCAATTCTGTATTTTCAGGCCGTCTCATTCACATGCATGCATCTTTTCATACATACTAGCTAATTATTCCGACTCCTGACTTGACCACGTTTAAGCATTTGAAATGCTTGAACATGCAAAGTTTTCCTCGGTCTTCTTTTGCTTCTATTAGCGACCACAAAAACCAAATAAATAACCAAATAAACATAAGGTTAAAATAACAAAATACAGGGTAGTCTAAAGATTATAAGTGATTTTTCACTTATAATTTTATTTTATATTATCTTGGATTAGAGTCCAGGATAATATTAAATAAATATTAGGTTAAAATACAAAAAAATATAATATATCAAAAAAACTAAGTTTTCACTACAATATTTATTTTATATCATCCAGGATAACATGAAATAAACAGTAAGTTAAAATAATAAAAAAACAGGATGGTCAAAAAAAAGTGATTTTTCACGACAATATTTATTTTATATTATCACTATCCACGATAATATAAAATACATATTAGAGTGAAAAATCACTTATATTTTTTTGACAATTCTGTTATTTGTACGCAGGGCTGATCGTCATTCTTTAAAATATTAAACGATCAAGATAACACTGTTTATATACGACCAATTATCAAAATACCAGTAAATTTGATGAAAGATACAACTTAGCATTTTAAATGACCATTAATAAAAAAATGTCCACCTCCGTAGTGTAATGGTCAGCATGTTCGGGGTCCCGGGTTCGATTCCTAAGGGAGGTAAAATAAATAGTAGTGATTTTTTTCACTGTCATATTTATTCAATATTACTCTGGACTGGTACCTGAAGCGGAGGGCTCATCACCTTTCCTTAATGTGTAAACGATCAAGATAACACTGCGTTAATATGACACAGTGTCCTATGCACCATTGGGGTGCGGATAAGGGTTTTATTATTATTAATAATAAAAAATATATAAAAATCCTAAACGTTTTCAGTTTTATTTTAATTTTATTTACATTTTTCGATGTTTTAAGCGTTTGTTGATAAGTTTAAAAAGGACGTGTGGTTTGCTTCCAAATCGTCAAGTTACAAGTACATATTTCTATTTCGTTTTCACTTATAAAAAAGAAAGAAAACAGTTTAAAACAAGTAATTTTTCACATCAGTAGACTCCATTTTTCTAGTTTCATGGAACGTCTAGATATCCATTATAAAAAAGCGTGTTTCCGCCAAATAGTGTTATATTTACCCATTACTCACTGCCACCAATACGAAAACTAGAATTAATAATACGTCGGGAGGCGCATTTGGATCGTTTTATTTATAAATTGACTGAAAACAAAGTCCGAATGATTTGTTCGAGGGAAAGTTGCGAAGTTGTGAAACCTATTAAATATGATTTATACGAATAGTGTTCGATATAACACGCTCGTTTTCGTGTTAGCGATATATCGTGCACCGAAAAAATATTTCGTAGGTAGGTACCTCTGCATAATATTATATTTATCTATCCCGGAAAATAGAAACCTTTTATTTCATTAAAAATTAATCGCAAAAAATAATATCAATATTCAAATTCATATATTTCTGAGAATAATATGACTACTATTAACAATACTACCGGCATTGTTCTCAGAATACTGTCGGTTTTATGTTGTGTACTCTCCTCTTCTTCTTCTTCCTACTCATCGTACACAATGAAAAACATTCACAGAACCACAAGATCAAAAACGCAAAAAGACATTGAAAAAAAAAAAATAGTAAGAGGGCATACAAAAATATGGACCAAAGGCATAATAAATGAAAGGGTTAATCGATAGTTAATATAGTTCATTACGTATTTTTTCTGTCTTTTTGTGTTAAAATAGATAAAAAAAAAATAGTAATAAAAAACCAATGAAAAAAGATGTAAAAAAGTAAATTTTTTTAAAACTAAGTTTGGAGTAAGGTCCTTGCAATATATTGCCTATACTTAAAGTAGCTAGCTGCCTGATATGTATAAAATATAACCCAGTCAGGCATCTAAAATATATGAACTGAAAAAAATACTCTGTGGAAAGAATTTGTGTTAGTTATTAGTTACACATTCTAACTGTAGTCCACTCCTTGCTTTTGTTTTTTTCGTATCATATTTACTTTGGTTTAATTTTAATTTTATTTCTTGTTATCCTTAACTTAAATGTGTTAATCCTAAAATGCGTCATGGAAATTACTCATCGGGAATATTCCATACGTTCCTCTTATGTATATATGTAATATGTTTCAAAATAAAATAAATAAGTAAAAATATTGATTTTTAACTAAAAACAAAAACAAAAAGTTTAATTTAAAATTTTATAATTGATATATTTATTAAAAGGTTCCCCACTCCCTCTAGAAACGCCGCCCCGCGCTTGCGTAATAAAAGCTCATTGTCAGTTTCAGTAATGGGAGCGACGCCGACGCCGCGCGTCGCGACGTCCAATCATCGGCCTGAAAAATAACGAAAATTCACAAAATAACCTGATTTTTCAACATGTGATCAACGATCTAGTATAACAATTGTATAGAATAGTAAAAATGCGCGGTTTTCTCGCGGAATTTCATTCAAGATATTTGCGAAAATCGTCAGATGTTTTGGCTAAGCTAGAGCCAAATGCATAACAGACTGTGCAATAGTTTGTATCGATATGACAGGAACGGGAAATCTGTTTGTTTAATAGCGAAATTGTATACTCTGGTAAGCTTTATTTCCCTATCAAAACACGTCAAACTAACAGTTGACTACCGTCCAGTTGGTTCAACTTATACGAACGATACAAACACAAATATTAGCATATTTGACAAACTTTTTTATGTGCGTAATTGACCTGGTTCATTATTAAATATGTCAGTGTAATTTACGCACGTAAAAATAATTAAAATGCATTTAAAGATGCTTTTGCGAAACGTTAAATTATGTGTGGGCGACACCCACATCAATGTTCAGTGTAGACAGAAAATGCATAAGGTACCCGATTTAAATTCAAATTAAACATTTTTATTTTGAAATTTGCAGATATGTTTGACTTACTGTCTTCCTTAATTATGTATAATTATTATTTTGTTGTTGTTGTGAGGTCGAGGGATCTTGCATCCCTTATGTCACTGCGACCATATTAGGTCTATTGTGACCTCCCTCTGTATCACAGCTCACTCTCAAGACCTACATGAGCCATGTAGCTCACGACCTGTCTTGGTGGTAAGAGCTTCACCTTCTCGTAGTCCAGTAGTGGTCCTCCAAGGATGTGACTTCGTTTGCGAGCGAGTGTGTCACAATTATAAAAAACGTGGATTGGTGTTTCGTTATCCTCCATACAAAATCTGCATACTGGGGAGTTATGTAGTCCAATTTTTGTCATGTGTTTCCTCAGCCTGCAGTGTCCTGTCAAGGTCCTGGTTAGGATCCTTATTGGTTTTTTGCTAAGCTTTAGAGCTTCTGTGGTGAATTTCCGCGAGTACCCCGTGATCAGTTCCTTTGCGTATTTCATCCCTGAGCTGTTGGACCAGATTTCTTATTATGTATTATGTTAAAAGAACATAATATTTGTCGTAATACTCGGAATATGAAGACATATATGGATTTAATCGTTAGGCATTTTGAAAATTTCAAATTGAAATATAAAATGAATTTTGATACATTATATAAGCACATTGCATACTGTTGTGGTTCCGTGGTTATTGTCGCGTTCTCTTAATCAGAGTTTCTGAGTTCGAAACTACTCTACCACAATTTGATACCTTATTTAATAAATCGGCATAATACATTTCACTAAATTTTAATTAAAAATGATAAATCATAACTTTTTTATAAATTTAGTAATGAAAATAACATAAAAAAATTGTAATGATATTTTCATGGTTTAATTTATGTTATTTTTAACAAATAAAAAAAAACACAATGCTATTTGTTGCTTATATAATCTTTCAAATAATTGTTTTGTTAGATTAGGTAAGAAAATGTTCAGCTACCATTAGCTCAACTCCTTCAAATTTTATGGTATATTTTATACTATTTTTAACAAACAAAAAAACAATGCTAGTTATTGGGCTTGTATTGTTATCTTACGGTCATCTAAATTATTGTATTGTTAGCTTAGGTTAGCCATTTCAGGATGCCCGTATTAAAACCTTTTTGAATTCTTGATCAATTGATAAAATTTACTATTTGGTTAGGTTAGGTCAGATTATCCAATATAAGGTCTTAGTGAGGTTTTGATTGATTGATATGATTTATTGTTTTGTTAGGTTAGGTTGGGTTGGGTTAGTCTTGCTTAAAAATGCCGTTTACTTACAGGATATTTCTGTCTGGGTAGGCACTGCCAATGTATGGCTATATTGTTTTATTAGCTTGGGTAAGCCATTTCAGGATGCCCGTATAAAACCTTTTTAAATTCTTGATCAATTAATAAAATTTACAGTTTGGTTAGGTTAGACTATCCAATATAAAATCTTATAAGGTTTTGGATGATTGATGTGATTTTTTTGTTTTGTAAGGTTAGGTTGAGTTGGATTAGTTTTGCTTAAAAATGCCGTTTGCTTACAGGATGTTGCTGTTTGGGTAGGCACTGCCAATGAATGGCAGGTTTTGGTTGATTGATGTGATTTATTATCTTGTTAGGTTGGGTTAGTCTTGATTTAAAATGCCGTTTGCTTACAGGATGTTGCTGTCTGGGTAGGCACAGCCAATGTATGGCAGAATGGGAGTATCGCGCTGTCGTTTGGCAGCTCTTGCCATCCTGTTTGCCCTGTACCTCGGAGCCGCCGTTCTACTCTCCTCGGTCGCCTTACATGACTCCAATTCCTCTGGCAGTAATAACATTAACAAGGTATAAAAGTGGACTAATACAATATATTCGCCTCCGTAGTGTAATGGTCAGCACGCTCGGCTACCGTCCTGGAGGTCCCGGGTTCGCTCATTCCCAGGGGACTCAAATAAATATAAGTGATTTTTTCACTCTGATATTTATTCAACACTACCCTAGACTGGTACCTGAAGCGGAGGGCTGATCACCTTTCCTTCATGTGTTAATGATCAATATAACATTGCGTTTATATGATGCAGTGCCCTATGCATATATATATATATATATATATATATATATATATATATATATATATATATATATATATATATATATATATATATATATATATATATATATATATATATATATATATATATATATATATATATATAAATATAAACATACAAATATATATATATATATATATATATGTATATATATATATATATATATATATATATATACACCCCTGGACAAAAAAATTTACGAGTCCTCAAAAAAACTAAAATTGACACATAATAAATTATTCTTGATATTTAATTAGTTTTTTTTGTATTGTTTAACATATGTGATGACTACTCGTTACTTCAAGGTTAAAATGAAAGATCTTACTCATGAATTGTACTTAGAAATTGCCATTATATACCAGGTATCAGATTATCCGAACCTTAGAGACCCATAACGGTTCATTTATGGTCGAGTGTTTGTGATGGAGTAATAAAAGACATGTAATTTTTTTATTCATATTTAAGAAGAAGGTTCTAATCGCTTTATTTTAAATTAAGGTATTTTACATTTAAACATATTTATAACATTTAAAAATATTTAATACTTAGTGAATTCACCTTTATTTTTTATAACATGTAAAATTCTATTATTTAACGAAGCGTAAAGCGAATCTTAAATTTCTGATGTTATTTCTTCTTCCTAAACTTGAATCAAGTTTTTTTTAATTCCTCAATGTTTTTTTATTTTTTTTTCCCAACTTTTTTTTTCATAATCGCCCATAAATTTTCTATCGGGTTCAAATCAGGACTTTTCCCGGGCCACGTCAACGATTTTAAGCCAATTTTATCCTTGTATTCAATGATCTGTAAGAAAAACAATAAATTATTTATCAAGTGGTCTACAAAGTGCATTAAAAAATAAATATTTGTACTCACAGTGCGGGCTCTATGGCACGGCGCAGAATCGTCCTGAAAAATCGGGTCCGCGGTATACTGCGTAATGTCCTCGATTGTTGGAATAAGATGGTTTTTCAACACTTTTTTGTACTGGATGGCATTCATCGTACCCTGTATAAAATTTAGAGGTCCCAAACCGTACGCTGTAATGCACCCCCAAATCATGACGTAGGGTGAATGTTTAACGGTTCGAGGGACGCACGACGGATGGTATTTTTCCCCAAGTTTTCGTCGAACTATCTTTATGCCGTCTGGACCAAAAAGGTTGAATTTTGATTCATCGGAGAAAATAACATTTTGCCAATCCTCCAAGGTCCAATTCTGGTGCTCCTTCGCCCAATCCAGTCTAGCCTTCTGCATTTTGTTCGTCAGTAATGGTTTCTTTGCGGGGCTTCGTGCTTGGAAACCATGCTTCAACTGCCGCCTGAACACTGTTTTTACTGAAAATGTTGATTAGCTAGTAGATTGCACCTCTGCGTGTATTTTAAGTGCCGTTAAAAATCGATCGCGCATAACAATTTTTTTTATTAAGCGATCATCTCGGGCAGATGTCGCGCGCCCCCATCCGCTTCCTTTTTTCCGTTCTATGGATTCAGTTTGTTGGAATTTTTTAAATAAAAACCTCACTGCACCTTCTGAATACCCAACTCGACGAGATATTTTACAATTAGATATGTTTTGTTGCGACAGTGTGATTATTTTGGATTTTATCGCTATCGACATTTGCTTTGCACTTTCCATGATTGTTGTGTTATGTTCCCTCAAACGCGGGTAAAACAAAATTGTTGAGACATTTTAAAATGTAAATATTGTAGAAAGGTGACACAAAGTGTCTTTAATTTATTGAACAAAAGAAAGAGGTATCGATAAAGGATTTCTTAGAAAAAGAGTTCAGTAAAGTCAAGGCGTGCGGTAGCAAGTAAACTCGTAAATTTTTTTGTCCTGCGGTGTATATATATATATATACATAAAGGGAATTCAAGATATAATATGTTTATTTTCAATCGGTCTGGGTGTTTGTGATGTATATTTCACATTTACCTTCCCTATCCTCACTATCCCACCTGCAGACAAGCCTCTAAAATAAAGGCTTTGCGAGTTATTCCTTTAAAAAAATAAAGGTTCATTTTCATTTTTTATTCTTAAATATATTACTACTTATAAAATAGTCTAATAAGTTCTACTTAATACAATTTTATAATTTTAGTTGCGCTGAGCCTCTCTAAAAAGATTCAGAGCTCTTGTGATTTGAGGGGGACTTTTTAAAATTATTTTATTTTAGTGACATGTTATACATTTGAAAATATATATATTATTGGAGATATCGTAGTCACACAGGAGAAAGTGACCAAGTGGATTTTTTTACAAAAACGTGATCATTGACTATTTGATATCTTACTAGCTTAATATTACCCTGAAAAAAATCTCAAAGGATTCAAACTTAGAAGTATAATATATTGAGTTGATAAAAATGACTAACTGCATTGATGTTTATTTTCCTGCCAAGCAAAAGTGACTTAAATGGTCCTCCTGAACATTTTACCTTTTGTTAGATGGTCACTTTCTCCTGTACGACTACGATATGTTGCGTCTTTGAATGGGATATTAGTATTTATATTCTCAATTGATTGTTGTCATTTTAGGCATCTGGAGTCGGAGGAGTTGGAGTAGGATTGAGACTGGGAAGTTCCTCAGCAGGTCGAAGTAAACGAGGTCGCCCGCGTTGGTGCGCTGACCTGTCCTACGTGTACCCACCGCGACCTCCAACGGCCCTAGCTTCCTTCCCCGGCAGCGGCAACACTTGGGTTAGATATCTTCTGCAGCAAGCGGCAGGTATGAGAAGACAAAGCGTGAAAAAAAGGATTTCAATGCCAATCTAAAGTTATTAGAGATGGCAACTCTACTATCTATCATTACAATCTTATCTGTCCATCAAACCTCTTCCCTTAGTTTTCCCTCTATCTCCTTCCCTAAACTCACTTTTCCTTTGCCTTCCTTATTATCATTAGGTTGTAATTTATGTTTTTTTTTAAGTACTATCTACCCTCTGATTGCAAACAGCTATATATGGCATCAAACCTAAACTCCCTTTTTCCATTGCCTTCTTTACTATCATCAACTTGTAATTTATGTTTTTTTTATTATATTCAAGTACTATCTACCAGCCGATTGCAAACAGCTATATATGGCATTAAACGTTTTGACCAATATCACTAGTCTGTTTTTGGTTGTTATTTTCTAACTTATTTATTTTATGTACATGAAGTTTAAAAAAAATTATAAATAATACTTTGTGTGTAAAACTACTACTACAACTACCATCACGCAGCTTTCTGCAGGAGTGGGCAGAGAGGATGGAACACCACACTCGTCTGTCTTGACATACTCTTCTAGCTCTCTTCACATCCTTACATCTAGTCACACATCTCTGCCTTTTTGACTTGTTTACATTTGACATTACCATATTTTAAGTTCTGATTAATCTGGTCATGCCAAGTCTTTTTTGACCATCCTTGTTCTGTTCTCCTATTCACATTTGTTAAATATATTTTCTTGGTTGTTTACTTGTTATTCATTTGCTCCACATGTCCATACCATCTTAAAGAACTCTTCTTAATCCTTTCAATTATTCCTAGTTCAGTCTTACATTGTTTTATAATATCTTAATTTTTAATTCTGTCATACATCGATTATCCATACACTTGTCTTAAGGAATGCATTTCAATAGTGTTCACTCTACTATCATCCTTTATGAATAATTTCTTCAAATTGAAACGGGGAGTGCTTGTACAAGGGTACGCTCCTGAATTAGTCAGAAGTTTACCCGTATGTTCCTCATAATTAATTATTTTGTGGAACACATTTTTCACACTGTACATTTTCAGGCCTGCATACTGGTTCGGTTTACAAAGACTTTGGTCTGCTGAAGAATGGTTTTCCGGCTGAGTTTGTCACTAACGGTTCAGTGCTTGTCGTCAAAACCCACGAGTGGGGACCCATGGCTAGGAACCCGTTCAAGAGAGCGGTACTCCTTGTGAGAAACCCAGAAAAGTCTATTCAGGTAATGGAAATTTTGCTTACTTTTCATCAACAATGGGTAATTTTACTACATATCCAATTGAGTAATATGGTATTATCATAATCAATATTATATTGATTATGATAATACCATATTACTATGTGAGGTGGGACGACAACGAAGGCGATACTGGAATGATCATGTAAACAGAATGTCAGATGACAGACTTCCACGTATCCCCCTTCAAGGAATCCCTGAAGGACGCAGACCCACAGGCAGACCTCCAAAAAGGTGAAAAGAGAGCTGGGAGTCAACATCCCAAGAGCTAAGTGGAGGCACAGATCTTTAGGATCTAGAAAAAGAAGAAGAAAGAAGAAGAATATTACATTATTTATTTGATCGGAAACTGGATTATTCACCCTACAGATGAATTAAAGGTGTCTCAACTTGAAATGGAGCTCTACAAATTAAATGTCAAATCTATTGATAATGTATCATTTATGAATAAATAATACATTATCAATATAATTATGAATGCAGATAGAAGTCTGACCATCCCAGGGCTTACGACCTGGCATTTAGCTGGCTTAAAGAATGATGCATGTTTCAAATTAAGTTAAGAGACTTTTAAAATTTACCTCTCATGCATAAGGCGAATAATCCAGTGTCAGATATAAGAAATAATATAATAAGTTGTGACATCTTTAAATTATTATCATAGTTTTAAGTATAAGAAATTAAATTAATATTAAAAACAGTCAAAAACTGAATAACTTACCAAAACTTACTGTATGGGTAACAAGCTGTATTGTGGTATTTAATTAACTTTCATTTTATTATAGGCTGAATTTAACCGTCAGAGCGGTGGTCATATTGGTTTTGCTTCTCCTGACAGATACCGAAGAGCGAAAGGAAAATGTAAGCTGTAAAATTATTTATAAAAACTGTTTTCAATATAAATTTGCTTAATGTCATGTTGGAATGATATAATTCCTATTTTCAATGAATTTTTTGACAGCTCGTTGGCTTGCAAAGGCATTCTCAAATTGCTATTCAAATTTAAGTACAAAATCTGTTCAAAGCGTTCAGTAAAGTTAGATTCTTTTATTAGGCAGTGACTGCATTCTTTAGAAAAAATGTTTTCTGAACATACACGAGTATATTCAAAATGCCTGGGATACAGAATAAACTTTTAAAAGCTTATGGCCAAAGAGCCATAAAAACAGGAAAGGTTGATCTTTATTGGCCTTTCCTGCTTTTGATAAATTTCATATATGAATATATGTAACTGTTTTTATTTTACACAATTAAATAATGGCCTTGCAAGGGTAATAAGCTGTCTCAAAAATCAATCAATTCAGTAGAATATCATGACTCAGTAGAAAACTGAGTTTCTCCAGGGTATGCTTGGCTACAATAGTTTAGAGACTAGAAGGAATGTGTATTTGATTACGCATTTTTATCGATTGTTGCGGTATGATCGGTATGATCGATAATCCTGAAATTATCTGGAACATTGGTCTGTATGTTCCCGATTGTTACCTAAGACAGCGTCGGCATAGATTGTTTCACATTCCTATACACAGGACCAACCTGCCAATGGTTATGCCTGTAGGAAGAGCTGCCGCTATGTTGAACAATATCTCATTCGATATTCATCTGTTTCATGTGTCTGAAGGAGTTTTCCGAAGCGGGATTCTTCTACACCTTTAGCAATAGTTTTTGCATATTTTCGATTTTAATATAATGTACATGTTAATTGAAAATAAATAAATTGAATTGAATTGAATTGATTCATATAAATAATAATTTAGTATTATAGTGAGTTAATGTCAATGCAACAAATAAAATCTTTACATTATTGTACGTTCAATCATAAATTATTTTATTAAACTTTCTCTTTGATTGCAGACTGGCAGCGGTTTGTAGCTGAGAAGTTACTTGCGTGGAGACAAACTAACTTGGATTGGTTGTTTAATTTCACCGGGCCCATTCACGTTGTGTTTTATGATGACTTGGTAACTAATCTGGAAGTTACTCTGAAAGGACTTCTGAATTTTTTAGACGTCCGAATGGAAGAGGTAAGGTTTAATACAATAAAAACCTTAATTTTACTCCTGTATGCCAAGCGTTTTTTATTGTAAGTGCTCCTTAGGAACCCAGAAATTTCCACTCGTATGTTATGACTGCTCTTTCTCCTTTTCTCCTTTCTTTCGCCTTCGGATTCCTTTCTTTCTTACAAAAATGGTCAGAGTTAAAAGAACATTGTTAATCGCAAAAATAATCGTTATTAATTTATTAACATTCAAATTAATGTAGATGTAAAATAGCAGTAAATGGGGAAATTTTCGAACAGAAAGATTTTTTTAATACTTAAAAAAAAAATGAAAAATCCGCAAAGCCTGCAGGTAGGAGAGCAAAGATAGGGAAGGTTAATGGGAAATATACATCACAAACACCCAGACCAATTGAAAATGAATCTTTCCTGAATTCATTTTGGTTCAGACTGCGTCTTCCTACTTTTATCTTGCCACCTGGGTGTCCAGTCATAATTCTTTTAGGGACATGTGTGTTCGGCATTCTCTGTACGTATCTAGCCAATTTAAACCTGAGGCGTCTCATATGAACGGAGATGCTAGGGGCCTGATATAACAAGTACATATTGATATAATAAATAAATAGTTAATGGCAATAAATTTTGAGATTAACTGTTCATTGTACTTATTATGTTTATCCAAGGCATTGCAGTGTAGGACTGACACTTTCCCTTCACATAATCAAGTTCACATTGTATCAATCTGATTCAGGGCCCTATGCACCATTTGTTTGCAGATAGGGGTCGATTTTTTTCATAATCTCTAGATGAGAAAAATGTATTTTGTGATATTTTTTTCTTATTCTTTTTTACAGGGTTTATTGCAGTGTGCAATAGAAAGAAAAGAAGGAATATACCGCAGGAAAAGAAGATTGTTGAGCTTTGATCCATTCACTCCGAACATGAAACGTGCTCTCAAGTTTGAGCAGGAAAGGGTATACGACGCAATTAGAAAAGTACAGCCGCAGCTAGGACCTCAACTTCCTACTCCTGACAGATAACACAATGCTTCCTTCCTCAAACTCTAGTCTAGTTAGTTCTAGAAACTAATCATAAGAATTTTCATTTCGACCTTAGAAAACCGCACAAATCTAAGTCATTCTAGTGTAATTATTCTAGTCCCTCATTAATGTAACCGTTGTCATTTTTATATGCATTACTTGAAATACTAGACAAGGGTAGAATAAGAATCATTAGTATAATATCACGACAGCCAAGGAACGGAAGATTGTTATATATCATTGTTTATTTTATGTATCATTTGATTCAGAACAAATTTATTTTCAACAAAAATGATGATGTAAAGAAGATAATGTTTGGATAGATCTCACCTACATTAATAAAGTTTCTGGTCTATTTATTTCACAGCAGATGACTCGCATAAACAAAGAATAGAATGGTGAATGTAACATATTGCAAAAGTTTATCACTTAATGACAGGTAAAAAGCCCTGTAAATGTTCACCTTTCTTTATTCCCTTCTCACAGAGTGAGATATGCCTAACAATATAATTTTTAATTATTCAATTGCTCTCGAACACTGGAGTTATCTCCTGGCGGACATTTATGAAGATATATATTTCTTCTCCGACTTAGTCCTCATAACTGAGGGTTGTGACCCTTATCGAAGCAATGAAGATATATATTAAACGTCTTAAAAGAGAGGGATTATCAAGTGATAACTTTATACAATCCATGATGCCTGCGATGAGTAGTTAGTACATCGGTCCACAGATGTCACTCAAAAGTGTTTATACACTTGGGCCCTGTGTTTTTGTAGAGTTACGTATGAATGTATTAAGTGTATTTACCTTCATGGTACAAAAACAACACCAGACTTTTGGCCTGTTTTTATTACCTTGGTGATGAAAACAATAACAAAAAGTTTGTTGTATGTGAGTACTTGTATTCACAAAAAAATGCAGTACAAAAGAGCATCCTCCCTATTGAAAATGACTGAAAAATGCCACGGTTACTAACCGCTTCCGATAATTTTTCACCTATGTACAAAAATATGTATAATATGTATGTGTTTTTGATAATCTTAAATCCCAATATTTATAAGGTGAATTTAAATATAATGGCACTTTTGTAATGTAAAAAAGTGCATACACTTGTATTTAAAAAATAAATATGCGGAACTTAAATGAATGCAAAAAAAAACAATGTGGATTTTGATAACAATGTAATAGATTTAAGTTTTTTGTTACCGACATTTCTTAGTGGAACTGTATTTTGTATAATACAATGTGAATCAAATAACTTTTCCACTTTATTTGAATGTCGACCAGGTTTCATCATTACCGTCATCGTCAGACTGGAGGAGGCTAGATAAAATTCAATGTTATAAACAAAACAAACAAGAGTTAAAAAAACATGATTTTTTGAGTTCATCATCAGCTAAGGTTATTTTACTTGATTTCATATTATTATACAATGTG
Source organism: Brachycentrus maculatus (assembly GCF_059751285.1). NCBI lineage: Eukaryota > Metazoa > Arthropoda > Insecta > Trichoptera > Brachycentridae > Brachycentrus > Brachycentrus maculatus. Next base: position 2,979,900 of record NW_028280872.1, read on the forward strand.
ATTGATGTTTTTATTTCCTGATTTATCCAACAAGTGTTATTGTTAATTGAATTAAAAGTCAAAGCATTTTTCTATAATGTTCATAATTATTTAAATAATATGGTTCTGTCATTGAATCTAAGAAAAAGTATGATTTTATCATTTAAGTAATGTGATGTTAACAGACAGAAAAGTTAACCAAAACTATGAAATGTCAACATCAAGGGCCTTATCACAGTGGTGTTGCATGGTGAAGTGTGTGTGTGTGTTTGTGTGTGTGTGTGTGTGTGTGTGTGTATGTTTACAAAAATAATTTCGTTCTACCATGAAAAGGGAAATTTAGATCGAAATTTAATACATAATACTTACCATTGAACTATTCTTTTGTTAATGTTCAAATATTAGTAAAAATCCATTGGAGAGGGTAAACGATACTAATATTTAGTTAATGTTTTTTTATATAATATATATGCATTGTGGCAACCCATACATCCAATTATGGTTTCTAGTTGAATACCACTTTAATTTATCAGAAGGGAAGCAAGATGAAAGCGGATTACTTTTAACACAAATTTATTCAGTTCTATCAAATTACAATCAAGAAAATACTTAAGAATAATCGCGTGATTCTAATATGAGAACAGTTGAAGTACGTGTCGATCTGAGGACGGGCGGCGACGAAGTGTCACGGGCTCGCTTCCGTTCGTTGCGGGCTTCGTGTAGGGAGCTCGCTATTTCACTCGATTTGAGTTGCCATAGTCGATGTGTGGGTTGCCACAGTATCCATAATGTTTAATGTAAGTGATATCAAATAAATAAATAAAATGTCAAGATGTACTACCACTGTGTACTCCTCACAGTCAATACAACATAATGCAGCTTTGCGTAACTAAATTTAATTTAAATAAATATTAATAATGCCTTAAATTACTCTATGTTCCAGTGTCTACCATTTGTGATTTTGAATATTTCGTGATGTTTTTTTTAAACCTATATTTCTATGTAACCATTGTGAATATTATAATACTATACAGTCTTCCCACGTAACTGTACTTTTATAACAATATATTTTGTAATTGATTCCTCCATAAATTCCTTAAAATATGGTGGTATTATTATACAATTCCTCTTGGGGGTAATGTGGATATATCAAACAGCAAAAGAAGAAGATTTTTTATAATTTTATTGGCTGCTAACAGAGCGGTGAGTAATATTTTATTTTATTTATTGTTTCAGCATTAACTTTGTGTTAAGACATGATGAAATTTTAAATGAAAACAATTGTTTTTTGCCACTTAAGTTATATTTATTTTAATGACTAGTTTCGGAAGCTACGGATGCTTCCATCTTTGGGTCTGATATAAACTCAAGTATAAGTGGTCAAAAACAAGTGTTTTCATTTACAATAATCTTTTAATTTTAATAGTTTAATCGATAAAGACTTTCTGAGATATTGTACAATATTATGTATTATTTTTGTGGAAAATGTTTTGGTCAGCGTTGCATTGCCCACAATTTGGTTTGATGTGACCATTTTAAATATTAAATGTATTTTTTATTATTTATTATTCACTGTTGCTAAATATTTTATATCTTAAATTTACTATGCTTAAATATGACTTTACACAAAAAAGTATGTATATGGATTGTGAACAAAGAAAACGGTTTATTGAGGACTTTTTTCTTTAAAAAAATCATCAATTCTTCATATTAGAAGAGACCAAAAGAAAAGCCGTAAAAATTGTTCAAAACTAAGTGCATTTGATACAGATATATCATTTGAATAAAATTAATATTTTTTACAACTGAATCTGTGTACTTTCACATATCGCTCACTTCTTTCAAGAACGTCATAAATGAAAAATCGTCAATTTTCAGTTATGCATGTTTTCGGATTGCCCAGAAAATGTACTATATATACTGGGATATATCCCAGCAAAAGCGGCATATTTTTAACTTAATATTTACCCACTACAGGGCAGAAAATGTTGTTTTTGCATTTTGAAGAAAAGGTATTTTATAATTATTTTTTTAAATAAACTAAATATTTTTCAAATGGAGAAAAAACCTTCAGGTTTCACCTAAAAAGATCTGTTGCACAGTAAATAGTTCAATAAGTAGCTTGATATTTTTTATTAATACATTGTGTTATATTTTTAAACTTTAAAAACGTTCTCCTGAACAATCAGGTTTTTTGATTTATGACGTTCTTGAAAGGAGTGAGCGATATTACATCCTTAAAATCTTATGTTAAATTTAGAGGTCCTGTTGCAGTGATATTTTTTCAAAATATGAATTTTCATTTTCAATAGGTATAAATTGTTTTATTTCGATTTGTTTTTCTTTTAAACTACATTAAATGAATTCTGTGATTGTTAATTGTTACACTAATGGTGCTTCATTATTAATTTTGTACCTAAACTAATTTAATTTGTATTGGTAGAGAGTATTTCTAATTTTGTGATAATCAAATGGCACTAAATATTCCCATTGAAACATATTTTATGAAGTAAAATGGGCTAGATTATTTTAAAGATGTTATATCTATGTTTGAGTTATTGAATTTTATATGATTGTCTTAAACTGCTAAATCAATTTAATATCAAATGTATAGTAAAAGCTGATTAATTTGAACAACTGTAATGACAAAACAATGCAAAAAATATTTCAAAAGTCTAGTAACTCCAATGATTTCTCATATAAAAGATTCGTAATGTGAAAATTTTTTATGATAAACTTAAAGAAATTGAAAGAAAAATCTAAATTATTTTGATGGCATTGGTGGTGCATTGGTTTGTAAATGAACAAAAATCAATTCAATGAGATTATACTTTTACTTTTTATTTGATATTTACACTGTTTGCGAATTACTGTATGGTTTAGTAAAATGAAGATTTTGATAAAGAGAATTTTTTTACTGACATATTTTAACAATTTCATTTTGAAATTTGATATTATTAGACCTTGTAAAATGTGTGCTTTTAATATTAAAATAAAGCCCATTGGATTTTTGGATAACAGTAAAATAATCATTAAATTAAAAATATTATTTATATTGAAATAAATAAATAAAAATGGTTTACAAATTATCAGTACTATGCATACATTAAAGATGTATAAGGATGTATGATACTTACATTTTGTCACATAAGCTTTTCTACTGGTTTTTTGTCATTGGCTAACTGCATTTTATTAAATGTCAATGCAGTAGGTTTTCTCATTACAAACATTTTTAGACTGTTCTAATAATATTACTAGTCAGATGCTGCTGTACCACAACACCAAGATGATTGTTAGAAAATTAAATAAATATTGTTTTATTTAATATACTATATAGAGTATTTTTTTTGTTTTCATGGTTGTAAAATAAGAAAAATATAATAATCGACGTAAGAAAATGCCTTGTAACACTGGATAAGTGTTTTAAACAAAATAAAATTAACAAACGAGTCTCCATCAGCGATTTTTTAAATTTCTAAAAAGGATGTGTTGTGTAATAAATGTGATTTATTTTATAATTGATATTATATTTTTTAATCCATTTATTTATTGAATGTTGTATATTTCCAAATGTAATAATATATCTAATGTTTCACTATTATTATTGGTCGCTTGTAATATCTAATAATCAAGATAGATAAGGTTCTTAAGTGAACAAAAATATATCTGACCAACAGTTGAAATGTCATAATCCACGCCATATTCAATATTGCTACTGTCTCTTTATTTATCAATATATTTACACATGTATATCAACTGCAAATAAATCAATTGTTAAAAATGGTAACAATTTAATGTACAACAAATTATTCATAGAGAAAAGAATCTCACAGTAGGCGGGTATTTCAAAGATGGAATTATTTTATATTATTGTAATAATTTCCTGTAATAATCCTAAGTTATTTCAATCTAAGTATAATTTAGAATAAGTTCTCTTTGAAAATAATAACCCCAAATATTGACCAGGATATGTATGTAATTTGTTTTTATGGGACTCCTGTTTTTGTTTTTCAACTGGCAACACAGTGCGTACTTGTTATTTGAGGTTAAGTGTCTGTCAGTGAGATGTTATTTAATGGAATAAAGTGTAAATAATAATGTCAGTGTTATCAACCACTTTATTTCATGGTTATTCTTCTTCCTCTTCTTTTCATGGCTTTTCACTCTTCAGTGACTGTTCTAGCCAAATTCATGGTTATGCATTATAATTAGATATAATTTTTTGACAGCTGTTGACATATAATAATTTACATTGGTGCTGCCAGTGACAAAAATTAATTGCAACAAAAAATTGCATTGCTCGGTTTAGACCAAAGAAATATTTCTTCAAAATTTGGAAAATTAAAAAATTAAAGATGTCAAATATTGTAAGACATTAACATATTTATGTTGTTAACATTTTTAATAAAATCCCAAAATTGTATCGTAATTTTAATAAAATAACTTATTTGACTAAGATAAACTTATGTACCCTCGGCTGTAATTTAAGAAGAACCCATTGACGAATTGGTGTTTTGTATAAGAAGCACAAATCAAAGAAAACTGGTCATCTTAAAAAAACATAGGAAATAAGTATCACAATGTTTTAGACTAATATAATGTGTATTAAAATTATAACTTGTTTAACGTAGGAATAATAATTTATTCTCATTTAAAAAAATCTAATAATGGAATATAATTTAGACAATCAAACATTTATTTGTTACTGAGGTAATTTTATTATGGATATGGACTCGGGGAAAGATAGTGTTGTCTTTAATTTTGGCAAAAACTGACTATAAACTAGAGTGGAAATTCCACATAAGGAACTTTTTAATACCAAATTTGTCTTAATATCTATCTTTTTTATTTAACTTAGAACTTTAATGTCAATATATAAAGAACATCAATTTATATGGAATATTTTTAAATAATAAAAAAGAGCTTTGTCTTCCATAATTCGATTTTAACATTTAATGTCCTGCAGAATAAATAAATATCACTCAAGCAATGAACAATACACACACTGTGAAATATTATTAAATTAAATTACCAAATTCCAGATGTTTTCTGGTAAACATTTCACACTTTTTAATGGCTAGTATTCTGAAATAAATCAAAGGATTACAAAAACCAGAAAACATCAAAATCTATAAAAACGTTTTCCTATGTAATATACACAAATGTATGCCATTCCATTTAGTAATTAAATAATATACACATTCTACATGAGGATTTTTTTATAACAGATTTTTTTGCTGTAATACAACTACATAATATGAGTAGTCTACTTGCAAACCACATTATGTTAAAAAAATAAGTTTTTTAGATAATGTCGCCAAGTGGTAGAAAATTTAAAAAAATCCATATTTAACATAATCTTCCAAAACTCGAAAATTTAGTTATAAAATGGAATAGAAAAATCAATGCTCTTGCAAAACTCGCTGTGCCCATTGACAGTTCACATTCTAAAATCTCTCAAAAAGATTGGCCATGGGCTAAAAAACTTAATTTTTTAACATGGAGTAGTCTACTGATATGAGTAGTCTACTTTTTGCAAGTAGACTACTCATATGGAAGATCTAATAATAAACGAATTTCAAATCAGAATGTTGATGTACACTGAAATAAGGGTGTTTTTAACCCTATTAAAAAACTTTATTAATTTTTTTAAAAGTACTAAATTAATACAACAGCAAATAATCTAATTGCACAAAGAAATACAATTTATTTTTTAAACCATACGGCACAAGAACATTTGAAAAGTTCCAAATATAATGGTTACCCTGTCTTTCTCACGAGTCTTCTTATTATGTTTAACATATGAGGGTTTTAGAAACAAAATTAGAATTGTCCACCAAAATCGAGATGCCAAAATAAAGTTCACATACTATGTTTAATCCTCACTCTAAAATAACAAAAATGTGTGTTAAAACCATCTAAATAACTAAGAAAGGAGTTAATAAATTTCCATAGACAGGCGCCGTGGCTTAGTTGGGTAGACGCTTGACTACAAAACTGGCGTCGCGAGTTAGATTCCTGCCAATTATAATTAAAAATTAAAGGAAAATAAATTCAAGAAAGATGAATTTTCAAATGGTATGCGTGTTTGTGATGTATTTTTCACATTTTACCTTCCCTACCCTTACTATCCTACCTGCAGACAAGACTCTAATAGAGGCTTTGCGGGTTATTCCTTTAAGCACTTATTTTTATTAACAATTACGTTTTGTTATTGTTATTAACATTTTAGATCGGCACTCCTTCAATGGGAGAATTCTGATTTTATAGCATATACCCTCATGGAATCAATTGTTTTGTTTAGAATTAATGTATACATGATACGTAAACCAACTTTGATACTGTTCATAATCAACGTAATATTAAGCATTTTAGAGATCCTAGTGCAGTTGATTGGAGAAAATTATAATTGCAGAAAAACAATAGTTGGAAAATTGTGAAGAATGTTTATACGAAATAGAAAATTTTACACATTACTGCCTTTGTATGTACTTTATAATTAATAGAAAAAAAGCACTATATATTCATTTGGTAACAACGAAAAATATTTAATTTGGTGCAGGATCAATAAAAAATTAAACAGTATAAAAATGCATTCTGGTTTTATTTATGTTTAAGTTTTCCTTCTGACCCTTATTTGCATCAATGGTGCATAGGATTTGCATTGCATTGCATTTTTGCAATGCTAACTTGATTGTTAACACATTGTTTGCGGGAAATGCTTAAAAACGTCTTATACATACTGTTGGTAGAGAGTGAGAGACGCTTATAAGCGTTCTATTTGCTTACTTTTGGTAGGGAGTGAGAGACGTTATAAAATATAGTACAGATCGGAATTGGGTTTGCGGTTACTGGTGATTAGTATACTGAAAGTCGGGCGGCAGACTGTCTGAGTATATTTGGGGTCGGGGTTGGTGAAAAAACCGCCTGACGATAATGTGTTGAGATTACAATAGAGTTTGTATATAGTACACATAAGATATAGTAAATAAGAAAAAATGTGAATCGCCTTTGAGACGATATTCAATAAAAATGGCACTTTAATATTATTATTATTTTTCACTTTCAATTTAAACCCTTATCCGCACCCCAATGGTGCATAGGGCACTGCGTTATATAAACAGTGTTATCTTGATCGTTAACACACGAAGGAAAGGTGATCAGCCCTCCGCTTCAGGTACCAGTCCAGGGTATTGAATAAATATTACAGTGAAAAAATCACTTATATTTATTTGACCCCCCCTGGGAATCGAACCCGGGACCTCCAAAACGGTAGCCGAGCGTGCTGACCATTACACTACGGAGGCGATTTTTCACGTAGTCAACTAAATACTGTTTCCAATTCTTCCAGAATAAACATCTAAGAGGATTCAAGGTATTTTACTGCTCTACCAGACTTTTCTAGTACAAATAAATATAATGGAATATCATAAAAAATGTTTAAAAAAACATTAATCTAACCTCAATGACAAATGTTTCATCAAACTGAGAATTAGCCAAACACACAAACCACTACACTACTTACACTTTCTTATACAAAATAAAACACATTATATTATAAAATAAAATACCTTTATTGTAAATAATGACATTATATTACATGTATAAAACAATTCTTTTCATAAAACATATTGCATATATGCTTAGTCGTCAAGATTATTGCAAAATTCTAACTATTTTAGCTTCTAAAGAATGTTGTGTCTATTTAATACATAGTAATACCCTTAATTAATTAAGAAATTAGTTGGAAATACAATACCCATCATATTTATTTTTTACAACATTTTGAGTGTGTCCAAATACTTGTTCACAAAATCTGGATTATCTCCAATTACAGGAGTTATTTTCATATAATTTTTTGACATCTCATCAAAGATGAAGAAGAATATGGAAGTCTGGGCATTTACAGGGCTGACGACCGTCATCGGCTGGTTTAAGTGATCACTTTACACGCGCGTAACATTCACCAATTCTACCCATTATTGACAACCACACTACTCAAATTCTTGGAAGTTCTAAATATATATGAACCAATTTAAAAAACCTTGTTCTTGAATCACTAGAACTTCACTAGAGACATCTATAGGATTCGGACCTCACATACTAATATAAGAGTTTCTGCTTAATAAAAAGCTTCTTTACATCTCACCAATAGATGTCTCTAGTGAAGTTCTAGTGATTCAAGAACAAGGTTTTTTAAATTGGTTCATATATATTTAGAACTTCCAAGAATTTGAGTAGTGTGGTTGTCAATAGTGGGTAGAATTGGTGAATGTTACACGTGTGTAAAGTGATCACTTAAACCAGCCGATGACGGTCGTCAGCCCCGTAAATGCCCAGACTTCCATATTCTTCTTCATCTTTGATGAGATGTCAAAAAATAATATTTATTTTTAACGATATTAAGGTTGAGCAATTTGTGCCAAATTAATAACAATATAAAAATAAAACAAGCGAGATGGATTGAGTTTTAATTTCCAACACTGTCTAGAAAGTCAACTGTTACTATAAAAATATATTTAAGTATATAAAAATTATTTTGAAATATAAATGCACCGGAATGGAAGAAAATTTCTAGAATGTTATATTGTATTTATAGACTGAATTTAGTATCTATTTCTAAAAATGCATAAAAATCATATGAATATAAAAAAAACTTAAATAAAATTAACTACAAATAAATATAAAAAAGCTTAACTAATTTTAAATCAGATCGGAAATAATTTTTGGTTTCTTTTGCTTAAAATAATAATAAAAAAATATGGCGTTCAATAAATTTTAAATACCGTAACATTATGTCATGTCTCGTTAAAGATTGCTAACTTACAATGAAAATATTTTAGAAAATGACAAAATTCACAATTTTTTAATTTTATTCATAATGACGTTATTTTTGACAAAATACTAAATTTAAACACAAAAAGAATACTGTATACTGAATTAAATTAATATTATTGAACCTGATGCCAGTCCACTAACCCATTGTTCCGCATGTGTGCCGCGGCACACTGGTGTACTGTTGTGATTAGTTGGTGCGCCGCGGAAAAAAGTCTAGTTTTGTGAAAATAACACAATTGAAGTTAAGGAGGCTCACATTTCAGATTAAACATTATATGTTATATATGTTTTCGCATTGAACTAATTATAAAAATAAATCAATATGTTAGATCAACTTAGTTTTTTTCTTCGGTGTACCTCTGAAATTTCTCAATTTGGGAGGTGTATCTTGAACAGAAAATGTTTGCGGAGCACTGCACTAAGCCATTCCAATGAGAATTCGCTCACTCCTTTCAAGAACGTCATAAATCAAAAATCGTCCATTTTCAGTTAAGCATGTTTTCTGAATGCCCAAAAAATGTACTATATCCCTGCAAAAGAGGCATATTTTTAACTTAATATTTACCCGCTACAGGACAGAAAGTGTTATTTTTAAATTTTGAAGAAAAGGTATTGTTTAATTATTTTTTTAAATATACTTAATATTTTTCAAATGGAGAAAAAACCTTCAGGTTTTACCTAAAAAGATCTGTTGCACAGTAAAAAGTTCAATGAGTGGCTTGATATTTATTTTTAATAATTTGTATTATATTTTTAAACTTTAAAAACGTTCTCCTGAAAAATCAAGTATTTTGATTTATGACGTTCTTGAAAGGAGTGAGCGAATTGTCAAGAAATCATAGAAAGCATTCCAACTCATTGGACTGTCTTAGTTGTTGAGGGGGGATTTCATAGTATCGGAATGCTCATGTACATGAAAAGTCATTACAGTAAACTCCCCTATAGCGTAGAGATAGGTACTGCGTTATCAGAGGGAACGTTATAAGGGGTAAATATTTTTAGATTATACTTTAATTTAATAATGACTCATTTCAGTAATTTCCGCTGGTTAAAATGTACTTTTGAACCTCTTATAATGTTCTCTTCGATCGCTTTCAATGTTATAGTGGGGGGTTTACTGTATTGGTCTGATTTAGTGGAATGCTTAAATACCACTTAAGTACCATTACTTCCAGTTAAACAATAATGATTATTATTTTTATGTTGGTAAACACAAACACAGGATGTTGTACATATATTTTGTAAACTGGGAAATATAAAGCCTTTTTTAATATTGAAAAATAAGTTTGATTGCACATAAATATTTAGAGGAAGGTAATAAATTATTGTTGAAACCTTCACATACGTGCATATTTTTAAAATCCCTTTTTTTTTTTACTCCTTGTGTATAGTCTTTGACCATGCTTTCTGATATATGTTTTCAATTAAGTATATATATCTTCAAAACCTTCTTAAAACCGTTATCCGCACCCGATGGTACATAGGGCACTGCATCATATGATTACGCAGTGTTATCTTGATTGTTAACACATGAAAGAAAGGTGATCAGCCCCCCGCTTTAGGCACGAGTCCAGGGTAAGATTGAATAAATATTAGAGTGGAAAAATCACTTATATTTATTTGACCTCCCCAAATCGAACCCGGAAAACTCCAGTACGGTAGCCGAGCGTGATGACCAATACACTACGGAGGCGGATACATAAAATACTTCTTTTTATTGCTACAAAAACATTTTATACAATTCAATAAAACGCCATACATAATATAAATAGAATAAGAATTTAACATAAATTTAGATTTAAAAAAAAATCATTCATCTGTATCTTTCAAATGAATTTGGAAATCGAAAATGACTAAATACATTGAATAATTCTCCCCCTGCAGCTAGATGGTGCATAGGGCACCGTATCCAGTTGACACCGTGTTAACTCGATCGGGATTACATAAAGGCAGTGTGGTCAGTCCTGCACTCAATACTTTGAATAGCGTAGGAATTATCTTAAACCATTCTTACTTTATCCCATTATTATGTTTTCTCTTCATTTTATATTAAATTTGGGATTTTTTTTGGACTATTGAACTATTGATAAAAAAATCCAGAGAACCGGCGTATCCAGATACATCTGATATGCCGGAACAGGGAGGGATAACTGATAATTTACAGTAAGCGGGAGAAATGAGTCGTCCAACATTTAACTTTCATTACGTGATTACTTCATATTGCATGTAAGTCATTTAAAGTAGAGTGGAACCTCTCATAATGAGCATAATTTGTTCCAGAATCTTACTCGTTGACACATTGTTCGCGGGAAATGCTTAAAAGCGTCTTTAAGAGGGAAATGCTTGAGTTGGTAGAGAACGGAGACACTTATAAGAGTTGTATTTGCTTACTTTTGGTACTGCGCGAGACGCCAAAAACATTGTACAGATGGGAGTTGGGTTTGCGGTTACTTGTGATAAGTATATGACCCTTATAAGTATATATGTAGTACTAAGAAGGGTCAGGGTTGATGAAAAAACTGCCCGCCAACAATTTTCTTGTTTTGATTGGCACAGAAGTCCCGTCTCACAAGTGAATGTTGTGAAAAAGGGACTTGCCCTTTGTAATTCGTTGTGCGAAATGTCACTCGTTTAGGGAGAGACTTTTTCACATTTTTTTTGCTTGCTATGCGAATTACTCGTTATGAGAGGTTCCACCGTATTAAAATAAATTATCGGTAAGATTATCATCTCTCAACTGGTATGGTAAAACGTGAAAATGTCGGTTACCCCCTTTATTCTAAGCACGGCAATATGCCTATGCTAATTTATTAATAGTAAAACGCTAGAATCATATGATATATGAATATGAATGGCCCTAATTACTTTTTAAAATCTAAACATAAATCTATTATATTTCAGGAATATATCGTAAAAAATGTATCGTAAAAAGGCTCATAATGAACACTTGTTAATAATTTTTGCATAATATTTTTTTATCTACTGAAAGTCAATAAGAATAACGTAGTTCATCATAAAAAAAAATTTTTAAAAGAAATGAAAAATTATACTTTTTAACGGCATTAAAAAAAGTAAATAGAATAAAGTTTCTTTCAATATTGCAAAATTAAGTCTTTCTTCGATGTGATTTTTTCACATTTTTTTAAGAATACATATAATATATATACAGGGAAACCTCTATCTATCGTTTTTAAAGGGACCTATTGAAATAAACTATGAATGCGGGAAAACGATGAATGCAGGATTAAGAAGTCAATACACAAAGAGAAGAAGTCAATACAATTGAGTAAAGATACCGTCCTTCCAATCTGCATAACCATTGGTAGGTTAAAATTATAAGAATTCAAGTAGATGAAAATAAATGTATTTATTAACAAAAAAATTGAAAGCTGACCAGAACCAAAAAAATATTTCAGTTTATTGCATTATAAATAATCTCTAATCGACATTTGTCTTTTACTGTTTTATTTCAACAGTGTATTTTCGGCTTTCCAAATAATATTTTTTTCAACATCAGTTATTAAATGTGCGTAGCACAAAGTTTTCAATCTTTGAGAGAGTGTGCATACTTCTGAAAATGAAGGTACAGGTAGCGGCTCCTCTTCATCAATATCGACCTCTTCTTCTGTATCCGTCAACCTTACGTCACACAAACTTTCGATAGTTTCTATCCCGCACGTTGGAATATTGTCGTTGAATGTAACATAAATGAGAAGAATGTAAAAAACAGTAAAAAATATATCAAATATGCGTTGTAATTCAAACGACGAATGTGGTAAAATGGTGGATAGAAACGATTGATGCGATCTATTTCTGTATGAACGGAAGCTGTAATGGTCAGCGTGTTCAGCTTCTGTGCCGGAGGTCCCAGGTTCGATCCCAGGGGGGGTGAGAATAAATATTAGTGATTTTACACTCTAATATTTGTTTAATATTACTTTGGACTAGTCCCTGAAGCGCAAGAGTGATTACCTTGCCTTCATATAATAAACGATCAAAATAACATTGCATCAATACGATGCAGTGCCCTATGCACCATTAGGTGTGGATAAGGGTTAGAAGAAGGAAGATTTCTGTATGAAATGAATTTGGGGTAGAAGAAACACACGACACATCCGGGAAAACGATTATTCGAGGAACGATAGATAGAGGTTTCACTGTATATTGCGAAATCTAGTAAATGTTAATACTATTCTATACAACCAGAGACTGGTGGGAACCTGTTAATTTTATGATGTGTATAAACATTGTTGACTCAATTTTGAAAATTTACCTCCATCCTTCATAAAATCCATTATATATTTTACAGAGTTGAGAGTAGGATGCTTTGCAGAGTTCTTTTAATGCAAGTCAGATTTTTTATGATACCATGAAACTGATCTGAAAACAAATCATCAGTAGGGCCGATTAGAATATTATTTACCCTAGCATATATGTGACATACAACACATTATTCCATTACTGACAAAAAGTTTCAAATTAAGCCCAACGGAAGTATATCGGACTTTGTTCAGATAGCGTATGCATTTCTCTTTTAAACTGACAACAAAATGCATATCTGTTCTAAGTCATATAAAATTATGAATGAAAAAGCCATATCAATTTAACTTCTAAAAGTTGAGACACTCAAATCAAGCTTTCTGTCAGTAATAGGTGAGTGTATGTTTTGTTAATATTTGAGAATAACAATAACAAGATTCTGTCTGCCACGGATATATCATAGTCGTACAGGAGAAAGTGACTAACTACCAAAACGTAAAATGTTTAGGAGGGCCATTTAAGTCACTTTTGCTTGGCAACAAAATAAACACCAATGCATTTTTAACAAGTCAATATATTATACTTCCAAGTTTAAAATCCTTTGGGATTTTTTCAGGGCAATATTAAGCTAGTAAGATATCAAATAGTCAATGATCGCGTTTTTGTAAAACAATGCACTTGGTCACTTTTTCCTGTATGACTACGATATGTTTATTGATGTAAGTCCTTACAGCGTTCATGGTTCCAATGTAAGGAGCAATCAGCAGCCGAAGAGTCACGCCTGGCCGCCTTGCTGCTTCTGCATGGTGATCTGCCTCTGCATCTGGTCCAGCATCTCTTGCATGCGTCGGAGTTCGGCCTCCTTCTCTTGGAGCGCCTTGTCGCTGTCTACGCTGTCGATGGACCTGCAAAATATTGGGTAACTCAACACATTGTTGACTGCCAGTGTCAGCCACCGGTGGCCGACTCAAGCCATTTCGATTGCGTCTCGTTGGCTAACAGAGGCTGACATTTTGTACCTTATATTGACTTTATATGAGAATAATTAATAAATCTTAGTGATATAAGGGTTTGATTTGGTCCTGTTGTATAAAATTCTTAAAAATTTTTTGGACGGCCCTGATCTCCTAAATCAAATAAAGCTTAGCGGGCATCGAAGAGGTACTAAGCAAAAATCTATATTCGCAGTATTTTTAAATAATGCAAACTATGCCACGTTCTCTCCGATTCCGCAGCTTCACATGTTAGCCAATGCTTTTGAAAGTATAGATTTATTTAATATATTGTTATCTACCTTGAAGTCTGTACTTTCTCAGCATTTCTTCTGCATGTTATAATGGATAAATTTAAACGTTGTGTTTCACTCTCTCTCGCTGCTCGCTGATAGTGTGTTAAGGAGGCGTGTATTTACCAGTGCTTACGATTTGTTATTTTATTATTATTTTATGTTTAAGACTTTTTGTTTCTCTATTAGTGTATTCATTAGTGTATTTTTATATAATGGAGATACTGTATGTGTGTATTATGTTAAAGGCTTTAGCCGTTCAATAAATAAATGTGATCATTCTAGTAGATTGACGTAAATATCAACGAACTAGAAAGTTAGTAGATTTTACCGAATTTTTTCTCTATTAGTGTATTCATTAGTGTATATGTGTACGTATTATGGTAAAGGCATTAGCCGTTCGATAAATAAATAAATACATACAAGGTACAAAGTGTCAACCTCCGGTGGCCGAAAGGACGCCATTAAAATGCCATGTGCTGGCTATCGGTGGCCGACATTGGCAGTGTTTAAAGCATCATTTATATACTGTTGGTAGAGCGGGAGACGGTTATAAGCGTTCTATTTGCTTACTGTTGGTAGAGCGCGAGAGGCCCCAAAAAACTTTGTACAGATGGGAATTGAGTTTGCGGTTACTTGTGATTATACTCACGGCAATCTCTTGACTAAAATAATTAAATCAGTAATACGTATTTTGATGATAATAAATGTAAAAAAAAAACTGAGAACACCTTTTATTTATCATTTCTGCAATAAGAGGTACGCGAGTTTCAGCTATTTAGTGAATTAGTCTGCCATCGTAATGTAGCGGTTAGTGCGATTGGTTTCAAATATATATTTTGAACCCTTGGGTGGTATGCCAGAGGTCCCTGGCTTACCACCCAAGGGTTCAAAATAAATATTAGTGATTTTTTAATAATATAATAAAAACCCTTATCCGCACCCCAACGGTGCATAGGGCACTGCTTCATATAAACGCAGTGTTATCTTGATTGTTTACATATGAAGGAAAGGTGATCAGCCCTCCGCTTCAGATACCAGTCCAGGGTAATATTAAATAAATATTAGAGTGAAAAAAGCACTTATATTTATTTGACCCCCCCCCCTGGGAATCGAACCCGGGACCTCCAGAACGGTAGCCGAGCGTGCTGACCATTACACTACGGAGGCGGACAAAAGTGATTTTTTACCAAAATATTTCTTTTACATAGCCGCCAAGTCGCCTTGGATTAGCACGTGAAGCACAGGACTGATTACCTTGCTCTCACACCGTTAAACAATCAAGATAGCACTATGTCGAAGCGATGCAGTGCCCTGTGCAGCCTCGGTCGCGGATAAGGGTAGGAAGAACTAATTGTAAATAGATTTCCTGAATCGATATAAAAGATGCACTTACGCATTTCTCTTTGGCATGGGGGTGCCCTTGGCCAACCTCTCGGAGCGATAGTTTTCGTAGTGGACTTCCTGAGTCACTTCCTGCAAGTCTTGCATGTGTGTACTGTAAAAAGCCAACAAGTATTATTTATTAACCCTTTGACTAATGAGATTTAATGAAGTTTGTATTTGGAAAAGGGGCTGGATTTATTTATTTCTGATAGTGACATAATGCATTATTGCAATGGCACAATACTTTTAAATTTTTATTGAATGTAGAATTTTTAACTACTTTTAAAACTAATCTTAGAAACACAAAGGTTTTCTGTCTAGTATTTCGTTTTCAATACAAATATTTTATTTATTGATTCGGCGTTTAATTTGTAGAACTCCATTTTAATTTATGAATTAATTTTAAATCAAACACAGATTTTTTGAGTCTACTAAGTTTACAGATATTTTATTTCTACGAATATTTTATTTATAACAGATTTATGTGCCATAAGAAATTATTTGTTCATATTTTTGGAAAGCGATATGACAGAGTCCTCTATAACCTATACACATAGAAACACCCTGATAATACATTCAACTACCTCATTAAATAATACAGGAAAATCTGTATGTAGTAGGTCAAATCCCCAAAGGCCCATTTTTTGGCTGTATATGGTACGGGCATATTGCAAGACAGGATCCCACAAGATAAACCCCAAAATTTTTACAATGGAGACCTTGGGAAAACAAAAGAGGTGTCGGAAAACCCCAAAATAGAGATGGTCCGACGACATAGTCGCTGTGAGGGATAGAAACTGGCTGCAAGCAGCAACCGACCGGAGTAAATGGAAAGAAGGAGAAGAGGCCTATATACAGCAGTGGAGGACAGCAGGCTCATATAAAAGAAGAAGAAGTGTTACGGGCAAATCCCCAAACGCCCGTTTTTAGCTTGTATGTCGTATGGGCAAATCCGCAAAGGCCTGTTTTTTGCTTGTATGTGGTAGGGGCGATTCCGCAAAGGCCTGTTTTTTTGCTTGTATGTGGTACGGGCAATTGTGCCAGACACTAACATGAGCATGGTCCTCAGCTTGATGAAGTCGCAGTGCTCGGGGTTCTCAACCTCCACGACGCCCCAAGGGTACAGACGGCCGCGCACGCGCCGACCCTTCACCTCCAGCATGGCCGTGGCTCCGCACACGGCAAACGGGACCGCCTCCTTCAGCTGCCGGACCTGGGGGAAAGCTCGCGTCTTTAGTACCTACCCAATCACCTAGCAGACATTTCGCTAACTCCTTTCAAGAACGTCATAAATCGAAAATTGTGAATTTTCAGTTGTGCATGTTTTCGGAATGCCCAGAAAATATACTGTTTCCCAGCAAAAGAGGCATATTTTAAACTTATTATTTACCCGCTACAGGGCAGAAAGTGTTAATTATTTTTTTAAATATACTAAATATTTCTCAAATGGAGAAAAAATCTTCAGGTTTTACCTAAAAAGATCTGTTGCACTGTAAAAAGTTCAATAAGTGGCTTGATATTTGTTTTTAATACATTGTATTATATGTTTAAACTTTAAAAACGTTCTCTTGAAAAATCAAGTTTTTTGGTTTATGACGTTCTTGAAAGGAGTGAGCGATTTATTTGCAAGATAAATAGAAATACATTCTTTGTTTTCACCCATATAAAGTTGGATCCTTCCAATAGTGGAAAGCGATGGTCTAAAATTGCACAAAGATTTTTGTTATACTCAAAGAGTAGTTAAATATTTCTCAAATGGAGAAAAAATCTTCAGGTTTTACCTAAAAAGATCTGTTGCACTGTAAAAAGTTCAATAAGTGGCTTGATATTTGTTTTTAATACATTGTATTATATGTTTAAACTTTAAAAACGTTCTCTTGAAAAATCAAGTTTTTTGGTTTATGACGTTCTTGAAAGGAGTGAGCGATTTATTTGCAAGATAAATAGAAATACATTCTTTGTTTTCACCCATATAAAGTTGGATCCTTCCAATAGTGGAAAGCGATGGTCTAAAATTGCACAAAGATTTTTGTTATACTCAAAGAGTAGTAGTCATGATGAAATTAGAATGTTTACCAATCAAAGAAAAAAACTTTGATAGTGAAAACTATGAGGATAAGCCAATTTTACATAATCTTGACACATTCTTGTGAAAAAAAATTATGTTTTTTTCTTCAAATTTAATGTATTCGAGTAGTTTGATATAATGTCCAGTACTAGCAAAAAGAAATACTAAAATCGGTGTATATTTGAGAAAAATATTGCATATTTAGTACACATCTAATAAAAAGGACCATTTTTGCAATGCTCTTAACCGGATCCACGCGGCTCGCATAACCGTATGTGTTTTAATAAAACATGCCCCATACGCGGCTGACATAACCGTATGTGTTTTTACTTTGCTCCAAGTTTCCAACCTCAGTTCAACTTGGAGGGATTTTTTCATGGTGTGGAACTTTGGATAAAATAATACGTCAATCCTTGGCCTTATGACTAATAATTTGTAACATCACAAGGATAAATAAAAGAACAGATCCCTGATTTTTCTTGCGGTCGGTAATTAGTCCGCGCCATAATCATGCCCTATATCTGTCTCACTCTCGACGCTACTCATCGCCAGTGGGTAAGAGTGACACGCGATGCGTGCTTTGATTTATTTATGTTACGATCTTATTTGTTTATATTACGATATATTTCAAGAATAATGTGACACGTGTGTATTATAGAGTACCAAAAAGGCACAATGAATCCCATTGAACGTTTTTGTTTAGGGAAATAAATCGTTTCTTAACTAAATACATGATAAAAGTAATCATTTAAAAAACGGCGAAATACCGCCGGGTACTTGCGTCTCTCAGGAACAAAGTTGACGCGGTTAAAAGGTTAAGCAATTTTTGCATGCATATAAGTTTTTTTTTGCACTAAACAATCAAGGTATGTATGCATCTAAACCTTGTATGGCAGTGTACATCTCAACCCCGTATTTAAGGCAGAACATGTGGACATCCCAACTGTGTATGTGCCTTGTACGACCATAGAGAAAATGTTAAAATGAAGAGAGTACATATTAATAAAAACCACTTCAAAACATTGTTCAAGCTTGGTAACGTCTAGAAAAATTTGCCTCGTTGGAATTTTTTTGTTGTTGATAGGAATTGCATTTATTATTTACCTTGCTTATTATGTACTTGCTTATTTTGTCCGCCTCCGTAGTGTAATGGTCAGCACGCTCGGCTACCGTTCTGGAGGTCCCGGGTTCGATTCCCAGGGGGGGTCAAATAAATATAAGTGATTTTTTCACTGTAATATTTATTCAATATTAACCTGGACTGGTACCTGAAGTGGAGGGCCGATCACTTTTCCTTCATGTGTAAACAATCAAGATAACACTGCGTTTATATGAAGCAGTGCCCTATGCACCTTTGGGGTGCGTATAAGGGTTTTATTATTATTATTATTATTATGTACATGATTTATAGATCATAAAATAGATTTTTGTTTCTTCTAACTTAAAAATATGTTTTATTTGAATCTGTGTTGAGAACAGGAGGGATAATCTAGTGAGGGTCTATTAGGAACCTCTCAGCATTTGCTCATCACTGGGAGAAAACCATGTAAAACTCCAGTGTTGACTCACAATTTAACTCCAATGATCCTCGTTAGGATTTAACTCCGGAGTGAAAAAATGTTTGGCGAATTTACCTGTTCCTTGTACTCCTCATCTTCGTCACTATCGCAGTCGGGAAGAGGGTAGATTTTAATACCATTGGCCTCGATTTCACTCATGACCTATAAAACAAAAAAAGTTCATAAGAGCGCTTGCATTTTTTGACATAGCAGACACCCGTAGGTCAAGTGTGTAGTACTACCAGAGGCGGCCAGTGACAGAAATTATCAGCAGTACATTTCACTTAAAAAATGATAGTTTGTAAAACAGGTCTGCTTCAAAATTTTACTATAATTAATGTTTATTAAAAAAAATCTACCAAACACATTCAATCTTCTTCTTCATTATGTCCCCTTACAGCTAAATCGATAATTATCACAATACTTTCATTTCTACTCATTTTTAAATAACCATTTACTTTTGAATTGCCCAAGATACCCGTGATAACTTATCACTTTGATATGTGTGGGTGTGCATACTGTCCTGATTAGTATCGCTAACATTGTACACTACTTTTATTAAATTCGCATCACAGATTATTTTACGCATGTGCCGGCAATGCACTGAGAATAATTAATTTAACTGCACTTCAAGTAGTTTGTCTCGCTATTGACACTGTTCTGAGGAATGGAAAGATTCTCATATCATGATACTATGGAATTATGTGCAAACTAAAATATGCACGGTAACTCATTTACACTTGCGCGGACATATGGAAGATAGTTCGGCAATAGTTCTACCTTTTTTGATACAAAAAATGCTGGATATTAAAACTGAATCAAAGATACTGGGTGTATTTGATCGTGTGAGGACAATAATTGCATTGTACATGCGCAAATACTGAGAAAGCGCGTGCGGTACTAACCCTGTCCTTGAGGCGCTGAATTTCCTTCTTGGTGAGTACATCAGCCTTGGCGATGACAGGTACAATGTTGACCTTGTTGTGAAGTTGCTTCATGAATTCTATGTCCAGTGGCTTCAAGCTAAAAACAGGATGGATATATAATTCATGTATTATAGACATAATACTGGCACAAATAATACTGACAAGAATCCAAAAACCAATAATGGGAGTCCTCAGAGAGAACCAAGCGGGCTTTTTACCAGGCAGGGCGTGCGCTGACCATACACATAACTTACGATGCCTGTTATAGCAAAGTAACAAATGGAACTGCGCCCTTGCCTGCTGTTTTGTAGACTACGAAAAAGCTTTCGACAGCCCGCATAGGTCTTCTCTTTGGAATATCATAGAAGCATATGGAGTTCCTGTCAAAATTGTGGCCATTATCAGGGCACATCACACTAACAGCGAATGCTGCGTTAGAATAGATGATGTGTGCAGTGAACCATTTGAGGTCTCTACTGGGGTGAAGCAAGGCTGTGTACTAGCCCAGTTTCTCTTCATCATCATGTTTGACTTCATCCTACGAATGTCAATCCCACCGTTCACCGACTATACTCAGCGGAACTTCGAGACGCCGGACTGACCTGGGAGGAAGCCATGTTGGCCATATGCTCTACCTAGGGACCGAACATGGAAAGAAGAAGAAGAAGATTGTAAAGATAAGAATAGGCTGAATGCGTTCCGAGATGTGGACCTATAGAAGAATGCTAGGGATATCCTGGAAAGACCACATATCCAACGATGAGGTACTACGAATAATCGAAGATAGAAGGAACCTACTCGCAACTATCTCAAAGAGATGCGCCAAATGGATCGGTCACATGTTGAGACAGGAGGGTTTCATGCACCTGGTAATAGAGGGAACGATCGAGGGAACAAACGCCAGAGGATGCCCACATCACGAATATCTTGCGATTTACACAAGGACATGGGCTGTTCAACGTATGAGGAGCTGAAGAGGGTTTCGCAAAGATAGACCAGAGTGGCATAAGAGGTCATTTGTTCGGACCAATCCCACAGGATTGAGACCACAGAAGAAGATATAATTAATTTGTAAATTATATAAAGGCAAAGTGATCATGAAGCTTTAGGCATAATTAAAAAAATATAAGAGTGATAAAAACAATTATATTTACTTTTACCCTTCTGGAAATTGAACTCGGGACCAAATGTGGTAACCACAACACTATGCAGGCGGACTATTGTATTATGTTCTCAGAAATAACAAGTATTTTATATATACATGTTATACAAAACAAATTTTAACAGGTTTGAGAGTATGTACGTACATGGTAGTCCAAACCAAACTCCCTCAAAGGGGTATGGGCACATAGGCGACCGCACTTATAACTAAAGCAAGGTGACATTTTTTTCTAAAATGACACTAGCAATGCCATCTGTGGTTGCATTTAAACACTAAAACCACACTTTAGATTCTTTTTTTGTTTTACCCACAACGTTTTACTTAAAACAAAGTTTGTTCGATGTCGAAAAAAAACATGGATAATTTTTATGTAAATCATGTAAACCGGTGTAAATATGTATATTTTTATTCAAGAAAACATGTTGCTTACAGCATTGACTATGAAATAAAATTACAGAAAGTAAAAAAAACTGACTCCTCAGATCGTTTTGTCCGCAGAAAAGAAGAGATTAACGTATTAACATGTTAGTATTTCGGCTCAACACAGGCCACGCCTAAAGAGCCGTAATACATATAGTAAATGTATCTATGAAATAAATATGTATCTATGAATGTATCTATGTATCTATGAAATAAAAAAATATTAAAAAATGTAGGATTTCTTCATATTCTTCATCAACTATGTTCAAATATCAAAAATGTGAAATAAGAAGTCTTACCCATGTCCGAACGGAGATATGAAATAGAAACAGCAGTGAATTCTGTTATCAACGATGTTCCTACGATTCAGTCCACTTTCATCTCTCAGGAACCTCTCAAACTGGTCATCGATGTACTGAATTATAGACTGGAAAATGAAAGTGGGCACTTTATTAGATTCAACAACTGGTTTATTAGCATAAACGTATGGTACTGGCACGTGTTATTTACTGTTGCAAGTAATAGATTTATATTATCCACTGACACTTCGTGATGGAATTGCATTTTTAATATATTTACGTTACCGACATCATCAGACCAGTCTGATGATGTCGGTAACGACGAAACCCGGTCGCTGGTCAAATAAAAATAAAGTGGAAAAGCTAAAAATATTGGTTTTAATCTAATAATATATGTTGCAAATAATATTAGGCAGGGAAGTAAGTGATATCGATTTGACTAGCTGCATTACAGCCTGGTTAAAAGGAAAAGAAAGAAAAGAAAATATAATTAAAAAATAAATTCAATGGAACCTTTTACAACAAGCACCTTTCATTTTTTATTTATTGACTTGGCGTTTAATTTGTAGAAATCCATTTAAATTTATGTATTAATTTTAAATCAGATTTTTTGAGTCTACTAAGTTGTATTTTATTAACAAAAAACACATAAAAAATTCTATTGTGACAATTGTTTCGCCTTGTTAGGGCATTATCAAACGAATGTAAATCGTGTAAACATTCGTTTGATAATGCCCTAACAAGGCGAAACAATCGTCACAATATAATTTTTTATGTGTTTTTTGTTAATAAAATACAACTAAGTAGACTCAAAAAAATCTGTGTTTGATTTAAAATTAATACATAAAAAAAAAAAAATTAAAAAAAAAAAAAAAAAAAAAGCACCTTTCATAATGAGTAATTCGCATAATGGGCCAAAAAAAGGGAAAAAGTTGCTTTCTAAACGAGCGACATTTCGCATAACTAGTTACAGAGAAAGGGCAAGTCCCTTTTTCACGACATTCACTTGTGAGCCGGGACTTCCGCGCTGGGACTCGAGGTGGATAGTAATGATATTGAAGAGCTAATGGAGTTGCATCGTGTTTTATGGAGGAGAGCTTATTAATGGAGAAGAGCTTATTAATGGAGAAGGAGAAAGTAGCAGAACAACAATCTTCTGGCAGGGGTAGGCAGAGAGAATAGAACGCCACACCATTCGGTCTTTTCAAATATTCTTCGCCTCTTCTACATTCATGCATCTCAAACTCACATTTTTTCACTCAAATCTATCACAATAGTATGTGGAGCAGAGGACAAATGAATTTTTGCCCATCAGAATATGTAAATGTCTAACTAGCTGGAATTATTTATATATTTTTTGAGGACCAGAAAGGGTTAACATACCTGGAAACAGTCGGTGTTGTCGATGGCGTCTCCGTACCCAGGAGTGTCCACCACGGTCAATCTGAGTTTAACGCCACGTTCTTCAATTTCCACGGTAGAAGCGTCTAGCTTCACGGTCTGATTGGTCTTTTCTGTAAAATAATGATACCAATACATGTTACACTGCAAGAATTGCAATCACGAAAAACAAAGTAACATTTTATTGAATTAAATTATAATTAAAACACTCGTTTTTTACCACTTGAGTATTAAGACTAGTTTCGGAAGCTACAGGTGCTCCCATCTATGCATTTGAACATAACTCAGTTTATAAGTTAAACTGTAGATCAGTCTTTCTCAAAGTGGGTGATCACTTCACACCTGTTTAACATTTACCATTCTACCCACGATTTATAACCACACATCTCAAATTTTTGGAACTCCTACATATATCATTAATCTCATGATGTACATGTGAGTTCACTAGACCCATCTATGTTAGATTCAGAAAGTTTTTATTTAGCAGAGACCATTTATTTAAATGTTGTGCAAGATCGTAACTGGATTACAACATTTTGAGTGTATCCAAATACTTGTTCACAAAATCTGGATTATCTCCAAATACAGCAGTTATTTTCATATTATTTTTTGACATCTCATCAAAGATGAAGAAGAATATGGAAGTCTGGGCATTTACGGGGCTGACGACCATCATGGGCTGGTTTAAGTGATCACTTTACACACGTGTAACATTCACCAATTGGATTATTTTACATACTAGGAGCCTGAAAACATGATTTTAGATTATTATGCAGCTTACAATATGCATAATAATTGAAAATCATGTCCGCCTCCGTGGTGTAATGTCCCGGGTTCAATTCCCAGGTGGGGGTCGGGGGTAAAAATAAATATATTAAGTGATTTTTTCACTCTAATATTCATTCAATATTACCCTGACCTGACGCGGAGGGCTGATCACTTTTCCTTCATATGTTAACGATCAAGATAACACTGCGTTCATATGATGCAGTGACCTATGCACCATTGGGTGCGGATAAGGGTTAGAAGTAGAAGAATAATCTCAGTCAAGAGATTACCATATTTATTTAACGTACCACCAATTGGGAAACACTGACTTATATACCATTCATAAAAGAAACTAATTCAATGAGAAAATGTTAAAAAGGAGTACTAAAGTTTCCCAATATTTTCCTGCTAACACTGCGTTCATATGATGCAGTGCCCTATGCACCATTGGGGTATGGATAGGGGTATGGATAATATACGTTTAACCTCGGCTCGTAACGCATGTCTGTATTGAAAACTATAGTGCATGTTGGTCTTCAAGTCGACCAAAAATCGCATGTGTTAGACATTTTGTGTAGTTTTGAGTGTGTAAATGGTGCTATGGTGGTGAAGGGTAGTATTGTTTGCATGCTGTGTTAGTGATTGTCCTGACGAAGAGACGGGTACGTCTCGAAACCGGTAGACGTAAAAATCTCGGTGAGTGGTTATATACTAATTTTATTAACATTTTTGTAAAAAAATAAATAAGTAAAGAAGAATTTTGTTCACAACGTATTTTGAACAAGGATTTGGACACACCAAAAAATTTTTGTGAATATTTTTGGTTAGACAATCAAGTACTGAAAGAGTATGTTTTTTATTCTTTTTAATTAGTCGAGGCACACTTACTTAGTACGAGTTTGCTTCCTGATTTGAGCAGATTAGATTTGTAATACAAGTCCAATATAAGTGGTAAACCACAGACCACAAGAAAGGACATCGGTTTCAATTTATATATTAAATATAAAAATGAAACACTGATTTTTAGAGTCTACTAAATTATATTTTATTATAATTTATATTTTTGTCCGCCTCCGTAGTGTAATGGTCAGCATGCTCGCCTACCGTTCTGGAGGTCCCGGGTTCGATTCCCAGGGGGTTTAATAAATATAAGTGATTTTTCACTCTAATATTTATTCAATATTACACTGGACTGGTACCTGAAGTGGAGGGCTGATCACCTTTCCTTCATGTGTAATCGATCGAGATAACACTGCGTTTATACGAAGCAGTGCCCTTTGCACCACTAGGGTGCGGCAAGGGATTTATTATAATTTATATTTGAAGCAATAAGTTTGTGATTTTCCATTTTGTAATTAAAATATAACATTGTTTTTTCGAAAAAGAAGCGGTTAACTTTGAAACCGGTAGACATTATAATTAAGTTATAATAAAATACTTGAAATACTTAAAATAGTGATTTTAAAACAAAGTTACATTTTGATTATATATTTTATTGGTAAAAACACAAAAAACAATCTGTGACAATTGTTTCGCCGTGTTATGGCATTTTCAAACTAAATGCCGTAACAAGGCGAAATAATTATCACAAATTTTGTTTTTGTGTGTTTTTTATAATAAAATATAATTTAGTAGACTCTAAAAATCAGTGTTTTATTGTAATATTTCAATTAAATGGAGTTCTACAAATGAAACGCCAAATCCATAAATACATCAGCTTTTATACCGATTATTGAGCACCAAAAAGGTACAAGCAACTCTTTTCAAAATATTAAATTGTATTTTCATGAATTGATTCAGCAGTCACTTTGTGGTACTATCTATCTATTTTTAATTCAAGTTTCACTCGGTAAATACCACTAACTAACTAACCATCATGCCGCTTCTCCGCAGGGGTAGGCAGAGAGAATAGAACGCCACACCACTCTGTCTTTGCAAACATTCTTCGCCTCTTCCACGTTCATGCATCTCCTCATACATACCCGCCGATTGTCACGACTCCTAACCTGACCACTTTCAAGTATTTGGCATACCTGAATGTGTCATATCTTTCTCGGTCTTCCTCTGCTCCTTTTTCCAATTACATTCGCCTCATAAATTTGTTTTACCGTTCTTTCCTCACTCATTCGTTCTACATGTCCAAACCATCTCAACACACCTTTCTTAATTTTATCGATAATGCTTATCTCAGCTTTGCATTCCATCCTTATTTCACTATTCGCATATCTATCATACATCGTTTTGTCGCACATTCTTCTGAGAGATCGCATTTCGACTGCATTCAGTTTACTTTCATCCTTCTTTTGCCAACTCAATGTTTCACTTCCATACATTAGAGTTGGAACCAGGACTCCGTTGTGCACTGCCAGTTTAGCTTCCGCCGATGGTAAATACCACAATTTTTAAAAATCTATTATGACTAGTGTTTCGATGCATTCCGCATCATTTTCAAACACCGTACAATCACTTTGTATACTTGTATTATAACGTTTACCGTCCTGCCCATTATAGAACATTCATATCGCTTAATTTGTGAAAGACGTTTACTTTTGTTAGACATTTAATTATTATATTTTTTTAATATCAATTTTATTCTTTCCAATAGCCTTTTTTATAACCTGAAATAAAATGTATACCCATACACAGGCCATGCCTTTGTGGGATCCTTTTTTATATTTTCATAATATAATACTTTTTTACTAACTAAAACTAACTAACTAACCATCACGCCGCTTCCCCGCAGGGGTAGGCAGAGAGAATAGAGCGCCACACCACTCTGTCCTTGCAAACATTCTTCGCCTCTTCCACGTTCATGCATCTCCTCATACATACCCGCCGATTGTTACGACTCCTAACCTGACCACTTTCAAGTATTTGGCATACCTGATCGTGCCATGTTTTTCTCGGTCTTCCTCTGCTTCTTTTTTTTAGTAAAAAAGTATTATTAGTAGTATCACATACGATTAATAATACTTTTTTACTTGTAATTATATTAAAAAATAAAGAAAAAAGTATAAATATGCAGTGTTGTTAGATTCTGTTCACATGCAAGATAGATTTAAAAGTACGTATGATAATAGTATGTGTCTTTTGAATTTTTGACGGATGTAGAATTTTGGCTGACAGTGCTTCCATCAGTTGAGAATTTGCGGAGAAAATAGCTTTCTCCAACTGGACAAAGATGCTTAGTCTCAGTTAAGATACCTGTAATATATTAATATATCATCGGTAGGGTGAATAACCCAATGTCTGAATAAATTTTTAAAAAAATCATTTACATAGTTGAGTTTAGTTGGCTACGAAATAGTTTAGCATGTAAACAAAACATAAAATCAGCACATTCTTCATGCATACAATGATGACTGTTTATTGGGTCAATGGCAGCAGAAAGTGACTTTTTAATTGCAATTATAATCGAGTATTGTTTGCTGATGCTCCATATGTAGCTGGTACCTACTTTAGATACATTTTATTGTGATATGACTATCAAGATGTTCAGTGCCATGTAGTGAAAGTTGAAATGAAAGAACTCATTAAGAGTTGTATTTACTTGCACCTCAGTTGATATCGGGAAACAAAACATCGGATTATTGTTTGCTGATGCTCCATATGTAGCTGGTACCTACTTTAGATACATTTTATTGTGATATGACTATCAAGATGTTCAGTGCCATGTAGTGAAAGTTGCAATGAAAGAACTTATTAGTTGTATTTACTAGCACCTCAGTTTATATCGGGAAAGAAGACATCGATAGAAAGAATATTAAACCAAGGGTGGGAGACCTTCTCATTTTTAAAGGTCACATTTATTTATATTAGAAGTAGAATGGATCATTCTCATGATGTGTTATTATTGGCTAGTAAATTCATATGAAAAATCACAAGACTATCGGTAACAAGTCCTACCCAAAATTAATTTTTAAATCGAGCCTGCTATATGTGCAATGTAATGCTTAATGAAATAGACATCAATAATGTTTCTTTTAATACATTTAAGACAAATATTGTTGATGTCTATTTGACTAGTTGATAAAGAAAATATCTATTATTTGATAAAAACATGTAATGTATGTTTATTATTTAGATATATTTTTATGTACATGACAGTTTATTTTTATTTTTAGATTACTCAAGTGAAAACCTCTAATTGGAACGTTATTTTTTAAATTTTATTATATTATATTATTTTTGTTAAATATTCTGTTGGCTTTCCAATAAATAAATAAAGAAAATAAAAAACATTCTTATTGAAATATGTAGAGAAGTAAAGGAGATATGAAGGTTTAAACGTTAGATATTTTAATAAAACAAAAAACGGACACCACTGTACGTCATCGGGTTATGGGGCATATCCCTTTATGTATTTGCTTTATAGAGCTGTAATAGTAGTAGTGTGGATTCATTTCTGTGATGTTATTCGTTACCAACTTACGAAAACAACATTTTAATGAATAGGCGGGAATTTAAAGAATAGGTGTAACGGACCAGCTGAGCACACAGCCCTAAAATGGACCATATTTATGGATTAAATAAAATATATGCATTAAATCAAATATATGTAAACATGTCATAGGGAAATCGACCGAGCGCACCGACATCCTCTCGCAACGGCAATCAAATATAGAATGCGCTAGGCGCGGCGCGCGCGGCGTCTTATACGTGGTGCGGAAGACGTTATTTACGTTGTGAGCGGGAAAATCGGGCGAGCGCACCAACATCCTCTCGCAACGGCAATCAAATATAGAATGCGCTAGGCGCGGCGCGCGCGGCGTCTTATACGTGGTGCGTAAGACCGTATTTACGTTGTGAGCGGGGAAATCGGGAGAGAGTAACGACAACCTCTCGCCATGACAACCGATTCCCGAATGCGCTAGGCGCAGCGCGCGCGGCGTTTTTTATGACCGTATTTACGTTATCACGTGTTATTTACGTTGCGAGCGGCCGGCCTGGCGCAGGTTAGGGTAAGGGGAGAAGATTTCTGTCGCTCGGTCGATTTCGACGGACCGCGCTGGTTATGAACATATAAATATATGTGCCATTTTATGAATAAATCATTCCACTCACACCGAGCTCTGCGTTTTACTTTGATCCTCACCGACCCTGCGCTACTACGTCGATTTCAGAATCTTCTGGGACTTGACCATCGCTACACCCACTGGACTACGAATCGATTACACGGACCTACAGCTCATAACTTTCAGGATTTACGACCCCGAGAGCGACGGAGCGGAGAAGTCACTGCCACACCTATACACAGTCTAGCGGTGTGTTGGACAGACGCTGTTTGTGCGACACAATAGGTTTTAGGCGAATTTTGCAATAGAAAATGATGAATGAAAAAAATTTATTATATCGGCTGTTATAAACACTTCACGAGTCTTACACAATCCTTTATAGGTTGAGTATGTGAAATTAGAGATTCATCCCGAGTGATAATACCGTATTATTATTGTATAATATTAAGGAATATATGAACTTACCGACAGCATCTGGGATAACACGTTCCGGATAAAGGTCTGTTAGAAACAGAGAATTTACTAAAGTGGACTTTCCTAACCCACTTTCTCCGACAACCATCAAAGTGAACTCAAATCCCTTTTTCACCGACTTGCGGTGGACTTGGTTGGGAAGGTTTGCAAAACCGACATAACCGGGAGTCTCCAGATTGGCAAACTGAGAAAAAATCAAGAAAGAATTAAATAAATAACATCAAGATTGTACAAAACAAAACACATACTTTTCTGCGCTCAAATAACTTTTGTGCACTGTAAAAAAATGTATACATTTGAACACAGCTAGTAATTCACAAAATTAAGAAAAAAGATCTAAACACATCAACTACCAAAAGCCGACTCGTCGGCTTTTCGCTGTTAACCTTAAATGACCAAACGCCGATAAGTCGGTTTTTCTACCCTACGTACTGAAAATAATTCTCACAATTATGCATATCAATATATCGATTTCAAACTATTTGAAAAGGATATTAGGAACTAAAAAACTAAAAATTTAAAAAATAAATATTTGTCAAAATTACACGTTGAAAGCAATACAGAAATTATTAATGTATTTGTTAATTGCTTGTATTTTGTGCTATTAGTACAAATTTGCTTGGTTTTTAAGGTAGGTCTTTCGAAAATTCCTTGGTAAATAAAGTGTTAAGAGATGATTGAAAGTGGAGCATACACGGTCAAATAATACTAAACGAAGAATAGATTATACAAGCCATAATATTATAAGTAAAAATACTGCCGTTCAAAATATTCCGGAGATAACATGACTCATAAACAAAATTTTATAAAAGCTTGAAACCATTATCTTTGATCAGAAAACGAAACGATTTATACGGAAGTAAGGACAATGATCTTTCTTCTATTTTGACAACGCCTTTTTTGTCATCGGTCACTTTACTGTATATGTAAAAAGTAGAATAAATTCCTGAACGTATACAAGCCGTGATCTAAATGCTTAATTCATTCCTAAGAAAGTACAGAAAATGATGGTTTATACTCACGTTTTTAACAGAATCACTCGACATTTTGATAGAACGGTTTTTTGTTAATATTTTGAACGTCTTCCAGTTATTTTTCACAACTTTTGCTGAATATACGCGATTGACAAACACAACTATTGACAGCCGGGCAACGAATTCAATCGGCCTGATTCAGCCAATAAAATCTCTCGGCGAATGGAATGGGTGGTGAATTTCTAGTGCGGCTGCGTTCACATGTGTTTTTTTCATTTGTCATGTTGTCACAATGGTTTTATTTAGCCAATGGCATATCGTTATAGCGATTACATCCAATCAGAGAATAGTTCTACTTCCGAGGTAGCTAGGTACTTTATATAAATTTATGAATAATAGGAACAAATCGCATATTGCAGAGTAAACTTCACAAAATTATTTAAAAAAACTTTTCCAAGCAATTAATTTTGTATCAAATTAATCATGAATCATTTTACAAGTATTTCATCCGACTTTAACTTTCCCATATTTAGAAAAACAAGTCAGAAAGTATGAATTCCATTTTTATTCTCATTTTTCCCTTTATTCCATCAATGTTATCTCAAAAGTGGGACGAATATATTATTTATGCTTGTTATAAAAAAACGATAAATGTAAAATAAACAAAAAAAATCTTCTTCTTCTTCTTTTTGGATATCCTAGGCATCTGTTTGTGCCTCCGTATGTCGCTTTTGGGATGTTGACTCCCAGCTGTCTTTTCATCATTTCAGAGGTCTGCCTAGGGGTCTGCGTCCTTCAGGGTTACTTTGAAGGGCGATACGTGGAAGTCTGTCTTTTGACATTATGTTAATGTGTTCATTCCAGTATCGCCTTCGTTATCGTCCCCACCTCACGATATCCTCCGTCTTACATATGCTCCGGATGTCGCTAGTTCTATATATTTCAAGTTATTAAAATCAATGCTAGAGAAATATTAAATTGGGATCAATAGAATTAAGTTCGACGATCTACAATTAAAAAAATACTTTTAACAATTTTTGTTTTCAATTCTGAAGCATCGTTTAGGATCAAAAACCAAAATGTAAACATCGACAGGTTAATTACAGTACCTACTTATATATAAAAAAGTGTATTTTATATGTCAGTTGGTATGCTTGTAGTGGCGTTTCGTTCTACTCCGTATTGTGTAGTTTCGGGGGGCTGAAGAAATAAACACTATTTTCGCGTAAAAAAAAACGCTAGATTTATTATTTTAGGTATTTTATCGCAATGGCTCGCGTGGAGGATGATTCCTCTGAAAGTGATGAAAAGTTGAGCGTCGACGGAGATGTGGAAGACGCAAATTTAGATGTCGCAAAGGATGACAGCGACGTATGTACAAATATCTATATAACCTTATAAAATTATTTTGGCGTGCATTAACGCGAACTGGTTCATATGTCGCATACGGGGGAGTTTCTTTTGTCAAATTAATATGAATTACTTATAGATGATAACTTTTACAGCTGTTGTATCATATTCTATAAAATACTACGCATTTTCATTGTGTATTTTTATTTGACATTTGAATGTCACTTTTTTTTTCAAACATCACAGTATGTATTTTAATTGTTGTCACGAATATTTTAGGATGAATCGATAACATCTGAAGACGAGGATGATATTGTTCTGGAAGAAAAAGTTACCGCGATCCAGGACAAGATTTTTGAAAATCCTTATGTCTACAAAAATCACATTGATCTGATCTCCATTCTTCAGTAAGTACCTACGCAGTTAAGCTTGGTTTTATCGCCATTAAAAGAACAAGTCCTGTAAACACTTACACATCCATCAGACTCTTATCTCAATCAATCCGTTGTTGTATTTTTTTCTTCATATTCTTCTTTTACGTTAACACAGGGGTTCCCAAAGTGTGCGCCGCGGCGCCCTGGTGCGCCGTAGAAAGTAAAAAGGGGCGCCGCGAGTCGATCTTCTATCATTATCCGAAATTACAAATATTCTTGGGTACCTATAAAGCAACAATTTCTTTTTTGAGAGCTAGCATCTTTCTACCCAACTACTATTATTGTAGGTACCTATTTCTTTCGACTATAATGTATGTATATACATATATATATAGTCAGATTATCTATTCCAAATAGCTTACTAAAGTAGGGCGCCGTGACAAAATACTAAACTTTTAAGTGTGCCGCGGGCTGAAAAAGATTGGGAACCCCTGCGTTAGCACATTGTTTGCGGGAAACGCTTAAAAGTGTCTTTTACATGCTGTTGGTAGAGAGCGGGAGATGCTTATAAGCGTTCTATTTGCTTACTTTTGGTAGAGCGCGAGAGACGCTAAAAACATTGTATAGGTCGGAATTGGGTTTGTGGTTACTTGTGATTAGTATACCCTGAAAGAATTTTAAAATATATATTTTGTTTACTGTAAGAAGATGTAAATATATATATGATGTAAATTAAGTGTGAAAAATAGTTTGTATTAAATGTAATATAAGGTAACTAAAAATTCTAAGATGAAGAAGAATATCCAGGTCTGGGCATTTACGGGGCTGACAACAGTAAAAAAAATAATACCATGAAATATAACTCCTATAATTGGAGATAATCCAGATTTTTGAACAAGTATTTGGACACACTCAAAATGTTGTACAGAAATAAATAAAAAATTAAATAATGTTCCCTCCGATAACGCGGTACCTAACTCAACGTCATACCACTATACACAAGTTTTTTGTTTGCATCTCAGGCAGCTGGGCAACAGGTCTCGCCTGCGCAGCGTGTACGAGAGGCTCAGCGACCTGTACCCCCTGGCCTCCAAGCAGTGGCTGGCCTGGCTGCAGATGGAGGTGGCCTCCGTCACCACCCCCGAGGGCCGGGACCAGATATACAAGCTCTTCGACAGCGCCTTCCTCGACTGCTACTGTGAGTTGTCAACGTTACGCAAGTGTATAAATCTTTTTTAAAATTTTTATTATTGAAAGCATTACTAATGTGTAAAGGTAACTCAAGTTGCGGCTGTTTGGATTAACACGGCTCAAAGCATTCTTATAACTAGCCTCTATCATATAAAATCACAGATATGTATTAATTTTCCAAATAGCCGCAAAATTGTATTAATTTGATACATGTATTGGCAAAAAGCATTATATAAACTCGTTTATCTCAAAACTACTGTTTTTAACTTGCGGCTATTTGCCTTTGCACATTAGATTAATTTTGTGGATCATTGTAAAATATTATTTGGAGAAATAAGAAGACTTTGTTTGTTGTTTTTTGATCCACTCACTTTTTAAAATTTTATTAAAACACTATCTGCGGGAAAGGTAATTTTTTTGTTTCACTCGACTGGTGGTGTTGGGCGGGAAGGGTAATTTTACCTTTTCACTCGACTCGTCGTAAATTGCGTGTAAGTTATTTTTACGCATGACTTGCGGCATCTTTTGATCTCATATCGATGTATACACTATGGTTAAATGTTATCACTTCTTTTCAGAGATGTTTATCTCTATTATGAGCGCGAATCTGCCCGCAGATAGTGTGTTAATAACCAACTAGTTTCGGCAACAACCTGTTGCCCTCTTCAGGGTTTGTTATATTGTATTCAGTTATATTTTTTGTAAATATTGTTAAGGGTTTGTTATAGGGTTTGTATAGGGTTTGTTATATTATATTCTGTTATATTGTTTGTATATTTGTATATATTGTTTGTTATGATCAGTTATAATACAAAGTGATCGCTTAAGCCAGCCAAATTCTAGGTCGTAAGCCTTGGGATGCTCAGATTTTCATCTTCTTTCATAAATAAAAGGGCAGAATGATACATGTTTTGATAGGCGCCGTGGCGTAGTTGGGTACACGCTCGACTGCATAACTTGGTTTGTGGGGTTCGATTCCCGCCAATTGCAAAATCAATTAAAGAAATATTCATTATGTTTATTAGTCCGGGTGTTTTTAATGTACTTTTCGCATACACCTTCCCTTTCCTAACTATCCTACCTGCAGATAAGCTTCTAAAATAGAGGCTTTGCGGCCTATTCCTTTAAAAAAATAAAATTAATATTTCAAGTTGAGATACCTTTAAAATTGACATCTTATCCATAGGGAGAATAATCCAGTATCCGATATAATAATAATATTAATATTGTTAACCCTTTCCGGTCCATATTTTAAAAAAAATTCCATCAGGTCCACAATAGATTTACAGCATTACAGGGTAAAACAATACATCCAAGTTTTTTAAAAATAAAACTACACTATTTTTATTTTGAATGTATACAATCTTGTCTCTTATTATTACATTTAATAGACATCTAATGTATGATATCGGTGAAAACAGTCACCGATGCAAAGGCCGGGCTTTCTCTCGTAAGTGACGCAAATGTATCGGGTTTCTTTCCTACCTCCAGGAATTTTTCGTTGCGCGTAACATTTTTCCATACACGTGGGCTATTGTGGATGGAATTGTCATCACTGCTGCTCACATGCGCACAGGTCGAGTGTAACTGATGCCGGTAGCCGGACATCCGAGTGACGGGTACCGAGCCAGCCCCCAAAACAAACCTTTTGTATCGTTCTCAGGTAGAAAGTTACACATTCTAGTGTTTATAAAAATCATTCAACCCAGTATACCACACACTAAATGCGAGTAAGAAAAAAATATGTTTGCTTGTATTTTAACACTAAACTGATGAAGAAAAAAAATGTCGAATGACATTCGACATAGGGCCGGAAAGGGTTAAAAGTAATTTATTTTAAGATTGTTCATAATGCTGGGGACTGACCGGAGTCATTTCGTCGTAACGTAACACGTTACGATGCGAGCATTCGTATAGTCAGTACAGCGAGCCGAGCTCCTTCCGATTACTCCATCCAATGTTCAGATGCTCGTCGCAAATGTTACATTACGAGGAAATGCTCCGGTCAGTCCCCACCATAACAAATGCTAAATAAACTTAATTGTTTGGTGATTCCAGCCGCCTCTATCTACATGGAATGGTGCGCCATGAGCATGGGCGGGGGCAAGGAGGAGGCGAGGACCATCATCCCGCAGGCCCTGGAGGCTGCCGGCTCCGACCCCATGGACGGGGCCATGCTCTGGGACACTGCCAAGGAGTTTGAGCTGGCGCATCTCTCCGTTCTCAAGTAGGTTGACCTTTTCTACTCCTATAGAATATATAAATATATATATACTATGTAATTTTTTCACTTTTCAACAAAGATTAAGAAGAATATAGAAGTACACACATTTAAAGGTGGAGACTGACCGGAGCATTTCGTCGTAACATAACGTCGTAACTTTGCTCGCGGCGAGCATCACCGAGCATCCGAAACTATGGATGGAGCGCTCGGCTCGGTGTACTGACTGCCTGAATGCTCGCATCGTAACGTGTTACGTTACGATGAAATGCTCCGGTCAGTCTCCACCTTTACATTCACCAATTCTAAAAAATTATATGATAATAGATTTGGATAGAGATAAACAAGTATTTGGACACACTCAAAATGTTGTTAATTTTGATTGAATTTCCAGTTCAGCGTCTGCACTATCCTCGGTGGACTATGCGAATCAGGTGATGAGAGTATTTGAACTGTTCAACAATCAGCTGTCCAGGCCGCTGTTCACCTCGGAGAAGACCCTCGATGAGTTCAGGTCATTTGCGGAGTCCATGAAAGGCTACATTCCCAATTTGGATGAGAGAGTCAAAAAGGTATGTCGGTAAAAGCTCTTCCTTCCCTTCCCGGCGATATGTATTTACTACAATTCGTTTTTCAACTCTTACCACTCTGTAGGCCAGACATTCTGGCCCGTATGATTATAGTAGGCAGCTCCGTAGGCCACAATGTCTGGCCCGGCGCAGGTATAACTTTAATCACTGATTTCTCTATCACCCAAGTATATTCTACCAAAAAATATTTCAGATAAATACAGTTAATCTTAATTAACATAGTCATATGAATTGCCAGACAGAGTGTCCCGAAATTAGGGAACTAAAATATTTATTTTAATGGTAGAAAAATGTTGCATTTTTTTATCAGAGTAGCTGATCAGTTATGAGAAAAAATGGTCAGAGTGGAAAGGGTTAATAATGAAAATATCAATTATAAAATACCCCATGGTAGACGACTCCCGGGCAGACCACCAAAGAGATGGATCGATAGCTGGAAATCGACATCGCAGGAGGCTAATCCCTCTTAAAAACAGGTCACAAGGCCTACACCAAGAAGAAAAAGAGAAGAAGAAGATTATAAAATATAATAGATACGGGCTCAGAATTTTTGTATTCCTCCATAATACAAATTACATGTTACATAAAACTATTTTTTTCTTCTTTATTTCTTTAGTTAGTTTATATTACAACTAATACAAAGTAATATTTACACTTAATTTACGTCATATATATATATATATTTACATCTTCTAAACAAACAAAAACAAAACATTTATTTTAAAATTCTTTCAGACTTTTCATTCTTCATACATTCAGGCATCTCATCATACATTTTCAAACCCTTGTATTTTGCGATTCGGTTTTTTGGTTTCGATTATAATATAATATAAACCCATTCATTTGCAGCGACAGAGATAAATAATTTGTGAAAAAAAAACAGGGACAGAATTACCAATACACAAACGTTTCTCAGTGAGTGCGTGCGTGCCGTGCTTTGTATACATATGCACGCGGCATGATACTGTTTCTGCTGATCTCCTTTTAGTAGTGCGCACGTCGTCCTTCAGGGTGGTCGGCCGCTACGCCAGCTATGGCGGCTACTTGCGATGTATTTTTTTCTCGTTTTTAGATACTTATCAGAGCTAACGTTATACAAAACTGTTACATTTCAACTTCTACTAAGGTCAATAAAATCACCATTTAGGTATATTCACATTTTTACCGTTTTTAAATCACATTTTCATATGGTGTCCAGAATACATATCACCATAAGGGAAAGATTAAAATAAATGGATAGTATAAACTATACTGTATATATTAATATATATATATTTAAATATGTCGCTCACTCCTTTCAACAACGTCACATATCAAAAAACTTGATTTTTCAGGAGAACATTTTTAATGTTTAAGAATATAATAAAATGTATTAAAAATAAATATCAAGCCACTTTTTGAACTTTTTACTGTGCAACAGAATTTTTAAAGAAAAACCTGAATGTTTTTCTCCATTTGAAAAATATTTTGTATATTTAAAAAAAATAATAAAACAATACCTTTTCTTCAAAATGCAAAAACAATACTTTCTGCCCTGTAGCGGGTAAATATTAAGTTTAAAATATGCCGCTTTTGCTGGGATAAAGTACATTTTCTGGGCATTCCGGAAACATGCACAACTGAAAATTGACGATTTTTGAAATATGACGTTGTTGAAAGGAGTGAGCGATGTAACAACCAAACCTATGTTTGACAAATTTTCTGTCTTTGTAATTTTTCCACAGGCCCTCTATTAGCTGACCATAATTATAACTATTGAATTGTATTCTTGTGTTTGACACTATTTTTGATTGCCATTTTTTTTTAGGTAGAAATGTATATTTTTTTTATTTTCAGATTGAGGAGACCCATACAATATCGGGTCAGATCCTAAAGGACCTAATGGATTTTGAGAATGAGCTCGAAATAGTTCCAGGCAGTGAATCCGAGTAAGTGTTTTATTTATCGAAACAACCTATTTATTATATGAACCAATTTTGAAACATTGTTCTTGAATCACTAGAACTTAGCTAAGCTAGAGATATCTATTGGTGAGATGAAAAGAAGCTTTTTACTGAACAGAAACTCTTTTATTAGTATGTGAAGTCCGAATCCTGGAGAATAATCACACACACGAGAAACGCCAGAAAATACCATTTTAATTTTTATTATTTAACCTTATAATTTGACCAGATAATTTATCCGCACCCGGATAAGGGTTAGAAGAAGAATAGTTAGGAGCTGACATATGGATTGTTGGATTGTTAAATCGGTGTATTTTTTGTGTGCAGAGAAATCCAGGAGAAGTGCAACGTGTACAAGCGCTACATCTCGCACGTGAAGAAGCTCTCGGACGAGTACCCCGAGCCCAACGAGTTCAGCCTGAAGAGCCTGATGGGCGTGCTGTACGATCGCGCCACCTCCGAGTGCTCGGCGGCCTGGAGCCGCCTGCAGCCGGGGCCCTCGGCCGCCTGCGACGCGCTCTGCGAGGAGTACGTGCACTTCGCGCGGGACTGCTGCTCCGAGGACCAGTGCCTGCGCGTCATCGAGAAGGTCATCAAGCGCTGCCCGCGTAACCACAGCCTCTGGATCACCAAGCTGCACCACATCGAGAGGATGGGCCACGACTTGGAGCGGGTTCGTTCGTTTAATTCAATTCAATTTATTTATTTATTT
Source organism: Brachycentrus maculatus (assembly GCF_059751285.1). Lineage (NCBI taxonomy): Eukaryota > Metazoa > Arthropoda > Insecta > Trichoptera > Brachycentridae > Brachycentrus > Brachycentrus maculatus. The sequence continues at coordinate 3,019,095 of NW_028280872.1, forward strand.
ATTTTTATATATTAAACCATATCCACTCCCTAGGTGGAGCATATGGAGTCCACAAACTGTCTCCAGGCTTTTCTGTCGGCTGCCAGCTCCATTGCATCCTCCCAAGTCAGATCCGCGTCCCGAAGTTCTGACGAGAACTGCCGACGAATTGTCATCAGTGGTCGTCCTGGGCGGCGCGAACCTGATGCCTTGTAAAAGAGGCGAGCTTGATTAAGGCACAACATGACAACTATGACATAATATGTACAGAAATCTCTTGGAATTATCATGACGCATTTAGATAATTTTTGCTAATAATTAGTAACTTGCTGGGCATCGCCTCATTTAAACCTAAGACTAATGCCCCTCCAAATTTTGATCCTTTCAGATCGAGGGAATCGAGTCGGTCTAATATCTCCATTGCTTATTTGTAGATAAAATCGGAGTTCGAGACTGCACTATACAGTGGTTTTCACTCGGCCCCCGACTATGTGGCCATTTGGCTGTGTTACTTGGAGGCTCTGAGGAGGAAAACTGACTTTTCCTCAACCGAAGAAGTCGACAGACTTCGAAAGACATTCCGACTTTCCTGGGACAACCTCGGACAGGTATAAAAATAATCGCTGTATATGAAATACTCTCCGCCTCCGTAGTGTAATGGTCAACACACTTGTCTACCATACTGGAGTTCCCGGGTTCGATTTAGTTCCATTTTTTTTTAACAAAATTAAGTTTTCAAGTATCTGTAAACAACACAAACATCACTCGTATGACAAAACTTTCTGAGTACGTTTACAATTAAAAATGGCAAACTTTATGATGACAATGTCAGATTTGACATGTTCACACTGTTGTTGTCATATGGCTTGTGGAGCACAGATGGGGGCTGGACATGTGGCGGCACTGGAGCACAGTGCTGCGTTTGCCAGCGAGCTGATTGATCTTCATCTACTACATCTCTCCAAAAAAATTACTTTATTTTTAATTGTTTTTCTTTCGCGGTTTCTTTTCTTTATTATTTATTTATTTATTATTGTAATATTTATTTCTTTTTATAAAATTGTTGTAAAACATATATGGCTGACTAAGTATTGCACCCACCACTTAGTCAAGCTGGAATAAATATTTATTATTATTATTATATCTCAAAACTATAGTAGCAACCTACATATTAATTAAACCACTATTTTTATTATAATTATTCCTTTTAAATTGTCCAACCTTATTCTGATCGGGATGAAATCTGTTCCCAGATGTGGGGCGACACTGCCGACACGGAGTTTGTGATTCTGCAGTTCTGGGCGAGAGTGGAATACCAGCACACCAAGGACTATGAATACGGAAAGGAACTATTCGATGAGATTTTTGGTGAGTTCTTATACAATCAAACGTTCAATTTGTTTTATGTAACATCCAATTTGGTTTGTGAAATGTCCAATTTGAAGTGAAATATGTACTAGTATAACACGGTTTTGATACAACACAAGACTCGATACAACTCGGTTTATGAAATAAAGTAATAATTTATATAAATACATTATAAGGTCTCGTATAACACGGTTGCAATATAGCATGATACAAGTTAACCGTGTTCAATTTAATTTCAATTCAATTAAATTTATTTACAGTTAATATACACATTACAATCTTAAAATTTAAAGCCTATACATTAAAATACATTGAAATCGAAAATATGCAAGAATACTATTGCTAGAGGTGTAGAAGAATCCCTGCATGTGTTATACAATATCTGTTTATGCTATTACACAGAGGTGTTCATTCTATACAGGCAGAAAAGCAGTGCATATCCTGGATTACTCGCGTTCCATATAGAAACACGACCAGTGCCTAATATACCTTATCCTTACCCAATCCTACCCTAAATAAAAACTCTGTGCACGCCGCTGTTATTACAGTATACACAATTAGTTATCAATCAATATGACAATTACCATTGAAATATTGATGGCAGTAATTCGGTAAAAAAATCTTGATTTCTTGAATATTTTTCACAGATACTGTGTGGCACATTTTATAAACTTTTTTATAAAATTACACAACTTTGTTTTAACCACTTTTTTATTATTAGTACACTTTAACCAACCGGTTTCGACAAGAACCTTGTCATCATCAGGGTTTATTAAATTCTAAAACATTAAAATACTCATATTTAATTACATTCCCCTACCAAAAACTCATGTTTTAGAATTTATTAAACGGAGTGTGTGGAAGTGTACTAATAATAAAAAAGTGGTTGAAACAAATTTGTTTAATTTTATAAAGTTTAAAAAATCTTGACTTTGTGATTGAATTTATTGCAGAATACGGGGACAATCGCCTCCGCGGCGGCCTCTGGCTGGAGCTGATCTCGCTGGAGCGCATGCGCGGCGGGGTGAGCCGGGCGCGCGCGTGCTTCCGGCGCGCCGTGCGCAACTGCGCCGACCCGCGCGTGCAGCGCGCCTGGCTCGCCATGGAGCGCGACCACGGCACGCTCGACACGCTGCAGGAGTGCAACCGCCTCTGCGCCGTGAGTGTGCTCATATTACATGTGCGAGTGAGATGCGCGATTATCTGATGAAAGCTAAAAGAGGGTTCATCGTTGAAAACATTGAGTGCCGATCATATCAACACGGTGCTATGTCCATAATACATATGCGAGTGAGAAGCGGGAATTTCTGATGAAAGATAAAAGAGGGTTCATTGTTGAAAACATTGAGTGCCGATCATATCGACACGGTGCTTTGTCCATATTACATATGCGAGTGAGATGCGGGATTGTCTGATGAAAGATAAAAGTGGGTTCATTGTTGAAAACATCTTTCACCATTGGGAGCCGATCGTATCGACACAGTAGTATGTCCATATTACATATGCGAGTGAGATGTGGGATTGCTTGATGAGAGTTAGAAGAGGGTTCATTGTTGAAAACATCTTTCACCATTGGGTGCCGATCCTATTGACACAGTGTTATTTGTTGAATACACGAAAAGAACTTGGCACAACCAAGTATTTCAAATACTTAAAAGTGGTCAGCCAGCAGTGATTCAGTATTAGTCATTTTACACTCTATATTTATTTAATATTACTCTGGTCCCTGAGCGCAGGAGTGATCACTTTGCCTTCATATAAGTAACAAACAATATAGCACTGCGTCAATACGATGCAGTGGCAGTGTCAATAGGGATGCACCATTGGGTGCGGATAAGGGTTAGAAAAAGAAGAAGTGCCTACACGTAGTCACATTTCGTATTTTGTATACTTATTTATTGTAACTGCAGACAGTTGGTAGAATTCCACATTGAATTGTTGGGTAATATATCCAAAATTAAACAAGGTTTATTTGGTTGAATTCCACATTTATTTGTGTATATGTTAATACGTGACGCGTTTCGTCTTCCTAGGACATTATCAAACATTGTTTGACAATTGAGTGTTTGATAATGTCCTAAGAAGACGAAATGCGTCACGTATTAATATATAAATAAATAAATGTAAAAAGTCCATTCACCAGGAACTACGCTTAGATGCCTTGACTCTAGCCAATATCTGTACCCGACGGATTCTCCAGTTCTTTGGACACGTTGCGCGTGGCAACGAGGATAGCCTGGAACGACTATTTGTGATCGGTAGCCTGGAGGGAAAGAGAGGGAGAGGAAGATCCCCACACGATGAACCGATCAAATTAAGGCAGCAGCAGGCACCTCAGTGGTTGGAGCGCTACGTGCAGCGCAGTCAAGGGATAACTGGAGACAAGTCATTGCTTCTGCAAGGGTCACAACCCTCAGCAATGAGGAATAAGACGGAGAAGAAGAAGAAATAAATGTAGAATTCAACCAAATAAACCTTGTTTAATTTTGGATATATTACCCAACAATGTTGCGTATACTTAATCATAAAATATTAAAAAATAAAGAATACATTCACTTTTCATTATTTTGAATTTGTTTGTTTTCTTTATAATATAGGAAAAAGCCAAAGAATGGGACGAGCAACAAGCCAAAATGAAAAGCAAAGAAGGCCACGGCGGCTACAAGGCCCAGAGCCAGCAGCGCTTCCAGGCCCGGCAGAACGTCGACCCGGGCTCCAAGGGCAAGAAGAAGAAGAAGGTCAAGCTGACGGCGGCGCAGCCGAGGGAGCAGCAGTCGGCCGGCGCGCCGCGGCGGCGCGAGGAGTCAGAGCCCGACGAGACCGCAGCCGGGGGCGCCGGGAGGAAGAGGAAGCTGGAGGACCAGGACGGGGTGAGCAGTGCCAGCAAGGTGCAGAAGGAGGACGACGGTAGCGGCAGCTCCAAGGAAGTCACCGTGAATAATGCCAAAAGGAAATATGATAGCAAGGGTAAGTAATATTATTAATTTTTCTGTCCGCCCCGGTTCTAACCCACTCTACCACAATTTGATACCTATTTCTAATAATGACCCGCTAAGGCTCACATAAATAGTATGAAATTGAAGTATTTGTGTAAATAATAAAAATACAAATATTTCTCTTTAATTAACACGTTACGATGCGAGCATTCGTATAGTCAGTACAGCGAGCCGAGCTCGTTCCGAGTACTCCATCCGATGTTCGGATGCTCGCCGCGAATGTTACGTTACGACGAAATGCTCTGGTCAGTTCCCACCTTTAACTTTATTAAATTAAACAACCTTGTTTTAACCATTTTTTTATTATTAGGACACTTTAACCAGCCGGTTTCGACAAGAACCTTGTTATCATCAGGGTTTATTAAATTCTAAAACATTAAAATACTCTAATAATACTATAATATAATTAATTACATTCCCTTACCAAAACCTGAATCCTAAAATGTGCCACAAAAAAAACATTCAAGAAATTAAATTGAAATATTTGTTTTATTTATTAATTTTAAATCAAAGATTTTTTGAGTCTACTAAGTTGTATTTTATTAACAAAAACACATAAAAAATTAATATCGTGACAATTGTTTTGCCTTGTTAGGGCACTATCAAACGAATGTCATTCGTCACAATTTTAATTTTTTATGTGTTTTTGTTAATAAAATACAACTTAGTAGAATCAAATAATCTGTGTTTGATTTAAAATTAATACATAAGTTTAAATGGAGTTCTACAAATTAAACGCCAAATCAGTAAAAAAATAATGAAATATTTGTGTAAATAATAAAAACACAAATTTTACTCTTTTTTTAACAAAAAAAAGTAGATTGATCGGAGATGTTTCATAATCATGTTTTTGTTTAAGATTCCCCTTCGAAGCGCCTAAAACCAGAAAACAAAGATGGCGTGTCGTGCGCACCGCCACCCGGCTACGAAGCATTCAAGAAAAATTCACTAATTGTCGAGGACGAAGAGAAAAACAATAGAACGGCGTTTATTAGCAATTTGGACTTCAGGTACGGACATTTTTAAAATTTCAAATTGAGAGAGAATAGAACTCCACACCACTCTGTGTTGGTAAACAATCCTCGCCTCTTACACAATCGCACATCTTTTCAAACATACCTGCCGATTATTCCGACTCCTGACCTGAACAAGTATTTTACACACTTGACCATGCTCCTCATGTTTTCCTCAGACTTTCTCTGCTCCTATTGGTGGGAACCAATAGGAACATTTCTTGGTGAGAACTGCATTTTATAGAATAAAATAACAACTATTCAACTTTTTCCACATGAATTTTATTTGACCAGCAACCGGGTTTCGTCGTGACTGACATCATTAGACAACAGTCTGATGTCTGATGATGTCGATCACGACAAAACGCAGTTGCTGGTCAAATAAAATTTAATGTGGAAAAAAATTACATAGCTGTTATTTTATTCTATGCCCATGTAACCTTTTAGAGGTGGAGAGATGATAGTATGTAGTGTGGAGGTGATGACCAATATCTGATGAGGAAGCTGCAGTGCTCGGATTTGTGGTGGTTCCTCACCGGCAGTGATGGCAACACTGCAGTTCCCAAGGGAGACGGTTGACTTCCGCATTACTTATTCTGGAGACATCTATTGGTGAGATGTAAAGAAGCTTTTTATTAAGCAGAAACTCTTATATTAGTATGTGAGGTCCGAATCCTGGATTATAATCACACACATGAGAAACGCCAGAAAATACCATTTTCATTATAACTCTTATATAATATAAGAGTTTCTGCTTAGTAAAAAGCTTCTTTACATCTCACCAATAGATGTCTCTAGTGAAGTTCTAGTGATTCAAGAACAAGGTTTCTAAATTGGTTCATATTTACTTATTCTGCATTTGATTTCAGAGTCGATGAAATAGAATTACGAGCAAAGCTGAGCGAATACGGGGAAATTGAAGAAATGAGATTGATCAAAGGCGTCAAGACGTTTGGAAGCATTTGTTATTGTGTATACAAAGATGCAGTAAGTAAAACCTGATTAATCTAACCTTCTTCTTTCCAATTACCTTAATACACATGCTCCTAAGGGGGGGAATCCGAAAGACCCCAGTCCTATCCATAGAAATATTGCATGCAATTATAATACGGAGCTTGCGACAAGCGGCTTGTAGTCAGTCGCATGTTCACAAATCAACTGCGCAAATCATGGCATGAATAATTGGAAGAATGTGTTAAACCAATGATACTCAACCTTTTTTTTCTTCGGGCCGCATACATATATTTGTAAAGCTACGTGGGCCGCAACACTATACTGGTATGACAAAAAATATCATGAAACCCATCACCCCCGTTTTTTGGAAAACCATTTGAGATTTATAAAAATATGACCAAAACAGAATAATAATGGCGCGCATATTTGTCTGTCAAATGTTTGTTTTTCGGGAATAAATCTAGCGTGTGCAGTAGCAACACTCCTATACCAGATCTGATGTTCACACAACAACGACCATCCTCTTCGGGTTTCCATGTCTGTACGTCAAAGTCGAAATAAATCTCAAGATATACAATTATATATTTATAGAATGCCAGATTTTGTAAATCATGTTCCTGATAATAAATGTGTTGGGGGCTGCACAAAAAAGCTTGGCGGGCCGCAGGTTGAGTATGGCTGCGTTAAACCATTATACGTACGTAGGTAAAAAAAAAAACTTTAATAAACTTCTGGAAAACTTAAAATCTATGGAAAATTATCAAACCTTTAAAACTAAATAAAAAAAAAACATATACGACTCACCCCTACCTAGACTCCATACCAAGGAATATTTTATTTATTTTTAATTAACTTTGTTTTAATTTACTTTTTATATAAAAAAATTATAATTGTAAAACGAACTCCCTCTCTAAACACAAGTATCTACTTTATTAGAGAGGTAGAAACATTATATTTGAAATGTTTTGTATACATATTTACCAACTATTTTGTATGATTTAAATATGTATTTTGTAAAAAAAAATAAAAAAATAAAAATGCAGTTCTAAATTGCTGTCTCGTTGTTTCAAAGTTTCAGCGCAGTAGGTATAGTGAAATCAACAAAATGTCTCAAGTAAATATAAATACATAATATGTGATGACGTGGACTGTTCGACCATTGGATCAGGTATTGATGGATTTGGCTGTACATCACAGGAATATTTGATATGCCGCCATATTGCATTTCCGCCAATCTCCTTTTTTCATTCATTCAAACCCTTATCCGCACCCCAATGATGCATAGGGCACTGCATCATATAAATGCAGTGTTATCTTGATAGTTAACACATGAAGGAAAGGTGATCAGCCCTCCACTTAAAATAATGTCCTTTTAGTAGGGCATTAAACTCCTTTTAGTAAGGCATAAGTCGTTTTTCAAGGTGGTTGTGTTGCTACGCCAGCTATGGCGGTTACTTGCGGTATATTTTTTTATTTTTTTTAGATACTTACCAGAGCTAACATTACAAAATCGTAACATTTCAGTTTTAACTTTGGTCAATAAAAGCAATATTTATGAATACATATTCACATTTTTCCCATTTTCAAATCACATTTTAATATGGTGTACAAAATACATATCACTGTTACACGAGGAAGTTTTGAGCACCGTAAGGGAAAGGTTGACAATGACCGTAATTAAAAAAAATGTAAAAATATCACCCTCGTTGTTATTTTAATTTTGGTAGTAAATATTTGTCCGCCTCCGTAGTGTAATAGTCAGCACGCTCGGCTACCGTTCTGGAGGTCCTGGGTTCGATTCCCAAGGGGGGTAAAATAAATACAAGTGATTTTTTTCACTGTAATATTTATTCAATATTACCCTGGACTGGTACCTGAAGCGGAGGGCTGATCACCTTTCCTTCATGTGTAAACGATCAAGATAACACTGCGTTTATATGACGCAGTGCCCTATGTACCACTGGGTGCGGATGAGGGTTTTATTATTATTATTAGTAAATCAATTGAGACATTTCTAAGAGTTTGGTTCCTTCAATTTTGAGTTAATCAAAGTTTTCCATGATTCACTTTTAGGAGTCTGTCTTGGCGGCCCTGTCGCACGACCGAGCGCTGCTGGGCACCCGGCCCATGTTCATATCCCGCTACTGCTCCACCAAGGACAGCCGGCAGAAGCACTTCCTCTACCCGACCGGAATAGAGAGGAACAAGCTGTTTGTGAAGAACATATCCTTTGATCACTGCACGGACCACAAGCTGAGAGACGTCTTCGGAAAGTATGGAGATTTGAAAGACATCAGGATAGTCATGTATAAGTAAGTCAATCAATATTTGACATTCTGATTGTTTATGAAAAGCCTCAAAGTGGAATTTGATTCAACCATGTCAACATATATCGCTCACTCCTTTCAACGTCATATATCAAAAAACTAGATTTTTCAGGAGACCGTTTTTAAAGTTTAAAAATATAATAAAATGTATTAAAAATAAATATGAAGCCACTTATTGAACTTTTTACTATGCAACAGATCTTTTAGGTAAATACTTAGTATATTAAAAAAAATAATTATACAAAACCTTTTCTTCAAAATGCAAAAACACACTTTCTGTCTTGTAGCGGGTAAATATTATGTTAAAAATATGGCGCTTTTGTAGGCATATAGTACATTTTCTGGGCATTCCGAAAACATGCACAATTGAAAATTTTCGATTTTTGACATATGACATTAAAAGGAGTGAGTGATATATTCTTCTACAGTTTTGATCACCATTGAAGGGGGCTTCCTCTGGATCCAATAAACAAAACTGGGTAAAACAAAAATATAAATATTGATAGTAATATCAATGTCATATCGCTCACTCCTTTCAACAACGTCATATTTCAAAAACTGTCAATTTTTAGTTGTGCATGTTTTCGGAATGCCCAGAAAATGTTCTATATCCCAGCAAAAGCGGCATATTTTTAACTTAATGTTTACCCGCTACAGGGCAGAAAGTGTTGTTTTTGCATTTTGAAGAAAAAGTATTGTTTTATTATTTTTTTAAATATAATTAATATTTTTTAAATGCAGAAAAAACATTCAGACTTTACCTAAAAAAATCTGTTGCACAGTAAAAAGTTCAATAAGTGGCTTGATATTTATTTTTAATACATTGTATTATATTTTTAAACTTTAAAAACAATCTCCTCAATAATCAAGTTTTTTGATATGTGACATTGTTGAAAGGAGTGAGCAATATGTCAAAGTCATTGAAACAATTTTTGGTTGACGAAGGGTAAAAACAAAATATGGCTGTTCAATAATGGGCAGAATGGTGAACATCATAAGAGTGTATAAAGTGATCGCTTAAGCCGGCAAAATGCCGGGCCGTAAGCCCTGAGATGTTCATACTTCCATCTTCTTTCATATAAAAAACAATATATGTTTCATTTCCAGTTGAGACGCCTATAATATTGATATATCATCCGTAGGGTGCCTGATCATGAAAACTATTTAAATATTATTTTTTTATTATGTTTACTCTTTATTTTTAATTTAAATAATTTAAATTTTAACATTCCTTTAAATTACAAACCGCAACACATATAGTTAACACGTTAACACGTTATAGTTAACACACATTTTGTTTATTTTTTTTTACTTTGAAATTGATTTCTTTTATTTAGTATTTTAAGTCTACTTATTGTTTTATCAATAAATTCCAATTGTAATTTCAATTAAAAAAATATTTTGATAACACGAGCAGTACACTCTATTAGAGAGGGAAACTCGTTACTGAAATATTGTATCTTGGAGCATTTTTATAGGTACCTCGGCTTATGTCATAAATTAAACACAAAAAAATGTGCCTAAAAAACTGAAGGATCCATTTCTTGGATACAGTTAAGAGTCTCTTTTGTAGGTCCGCGTCTCGAAGAATAAAAGAGTTTGTTCACCTGACCGTCTATGGAATCTGCAGCATTCGTGAATCAAGTACTTTTTTCTTATCATGATTTTTTTTGTAATTCCTTAGGAATGGCAACCCCAAAGGGCTGGCGTACGTGGAGTATATGGATGAGAAGAGCGCTAACGCAGCACTGCAAGGCACGGATGGGATGGACGTGGGGGGTAGACCCATCAACGTAGCCTTAAGTGCCCCCCCTCCAAAGAAATCTGAACCGCAGAGTAGCAGCACCGTGTCTTCACATACATCACACTCCGCAACGTGAGTGAAAATCAAAATTTTATGTTGGCAATTATCAAGAAGAAGAACAAGTAATTAGTCTATGAACAGATCGTACTCTTAAAACAAAATTCTCAGAAATAACTCTCAATTTTTGCTCTAGTGTAGTGGTTATCGCATTTGGCTACTAGTATACTAATTAGGGTTGTATACTAATCACAAATAACCTAATAAGTAACCGCCAACCCAATTCGATCTGAACAATGTTTTTTGGTATCTCTCGCTGTATCATAAGTAACCAGCATCTCCTGCTTATAAGCATTTGCTTAATTTTGCTACAGCAAAAGAACGCTTATAAGCATCTTCTGCTCTCTATCAACAGTATGTTAAAGACATTTTTAAGCTTTTTCTACAAACAATGTGTAAATTAGATCAGGGTTAATGAAAAAATCGCTGACAATAACATGTTAACACGGTATTTGACAAATTATTTCAACGTGTTTTGTTTGCCTCGTTTTTCAGGAGAACCCATTCCCGCACCATGATGTTTGTCCCGAGCGTTCTGCGGAAGAATGCAAGTGCGGCCAGTAAACCAAGCCAAGTTGTCGACAGCAGTCTTGCAAACGGGGATAAACAGGACACTGAGAACACCTCCAAGCTTTCCAATTCAGACTTCAGAAACATGCTCCTGAACACCAACTAATTCCATCACCTAACTTATCCTCGCTCCGATCACCAGGAACGGATCCCAAATCTTGCATTATTTAGTCATCAATACATCTGGATATTTTGTTAATTTTTTTTAGGTAAACACTCTCCTTTTATCGTTCACTTTGTGTAATTTTTCTTCTTCTTTCTTCTCTAGCCGTCTGTCCTCCTCTTCCGTATCCTTCCATTCCTTTCGGTCGGATGCCATTTGCCACGGCTATGTCGTCGGACCATCTTTTTTGAGGTCTTCTGACGCCTTTTTTTATTCTCCCAAGGATTCCATTTAAAAAAAATTGGGGCCCATCTTGTGGGGTCCTACTTTGCGTAATACCACTCATAAACTCTACTTCACTACTGCCGGTTTCGGAATAACACTCCATCATTAGGTCTTGTCTACTGTTGACCTGACGATGGAATGGTATTTCCAAATCTGGTAGACTTGACATTTAGTTTTTACACTTTATGATATGACAAAGTGAACGATGCATGATAAGGATAGTGTTATATTACCATACTACAAAGCTGACAATGCTTGTAATATGCAAAATATAAAAATTGCATAAATGTTTTAAGTGTGTCCAAATTTTTGTTCACAAATTCTGAATTTGCTCTGCTTAGGAGTTTTTTATATGAAGATTTTTTTATTGATATCTTAACATAGATGAAGAAAAATATGGATATAATAGACATGTCAACTTTATTGCCTGGAATTATTTTTTTCTAAAGCCATGGCGGGCCGGTGAGCTTAACGCTTCGTTCCTTATGGAGTTTATTTATGCATTGGATTGTACATCGGATGAATGGTGGTGATTTCTTTATGTATATTGTGACTTGGTGCATTGACGAGGTGGTTGATTTATCAATAGGCCCAGCATTCGTTAAGTCGCATTTATTCCACCGGAGACCACCGGAGAGGTCATTTGTCTGGTCACGTCCGATTTAAATAAAAATCGTATATTGGAAATATTTTTTGTTTTTAGAATGTGTATAAAAAAATATTTTTATATATTGTTTCAACTCCTTACCTTTCAATAACTTTTCTATTCAAATATTTTGAAGGAAAACTTATTTTTTCAATGCAAAAACGGTGTTGTAAGAAAAAAAAAAACAATACGTAAAATGTTACCTGGATTTGGAGAAAATTAAGTTACGATTTAACGAATGCTGGGCCTTAACATTTTGTCAAAAGTAGAATTTCTCGAAGAATTAAAAATTAAAAAAAATGGCGAATTCTTACTCTTAATTTAATTTTTTTTACTTATGTTTTAACATAATTTCTTATTGTTTTCTTTATATTTATGAATTTTTTACTCTTTATCTTGAGCTCCACCAAAAAAATAAATAATAGCCGGTATAATCGGCGGGCATGTATGAGGAGATGCATGAATTTGGAAGAGGCGAAGATTGTTTGCAAAGACAGATCGGTGTGGCGTTCTATTCTCTCTGCCTATCCCTGCGGAGAGCGGAGTGATGGATAATTCCAAACTACCATTACGCATTGTCAAATGATTGCTCAATTTTTCTTTCTCCTTTTATTTTGCACCGAAATTGTGTAAAAATATACCCGTGAAAAGAGAGTTCAGTGTATACAACTTTAAAATATCCAGGCACATGAATATTCTATTCCGGGAATGTTTAACATCACATATGTATATAAAATGACCATTTGAATCATGCCATGGTAGGTTGTCAACCTTGTAAATGGCCAGACTCCCATATTCCCTTTGTGTGAAATGATTTTTAAGACATCTATCAGATATATCGCTCACTCCTTTCAAGAACGTCATAAATCAAAAATTGACAATTTTCAGTTGTGTATGGTTTCGGAATGCCCAGAAAATGTTCTATATCCCAGAAAAAGAGGCATATTTTAAACTTAATATCAACCCGCTACAGGGCAGAATGTGTTGTTTTTGCATTTTGAAGAAAAGGTATTGTCTGATTATTTTTTGAAATATATTGAATATTTTTCAAATGGATAAAAAACCTTCAGGTTTTACCTAAAAAGATCTGTTGCACAGTAAAAAGTTGAATAAGTGGCTAAATAATTTTTTTTCATACATTGTATTATATTTTTAAACTTTAAAAACGTTCTCCTGAGAAATCAAGTTTTTTGATTTATGACGTTCTTGAAAGGAGTGAGCGATATGTGAGATATATCTTGAAATACATACAGACTTTGAGGCTTAAATTAAATAAATATATTATTATGCTTAAAACCAGCATCACAATTTAAATTTAAATTAAACATCTATTTGTCTTTATTCAATCACTGCTGAATAAGTGAATATGAAGCCATTTTAAATTTTAATGAAACATCTCTCTGTTTTTTTATTCAACCACTGCTGAAAATGTGAATAAAGACAGTTAATAATTGCCAGTGGTTGAAAATGTGTCGATTCATCTGGCTGTTTAATTTGAGTAAATACTTTATTTCGAGGTTTTCGGCGTAAAAAATTATAAGCGGCTGTATTTCGTAATATTTCTATTTGTGGTAGGTGTATTTTATTGTATTTCAAAGTTGGTTAATGTAAATTATCGCATTTTTCTTGCGCAATTACATACTGTGTATGTGATATTTTAAAAATATTTTCTTAAAATTTTCAATTACGATATTTTGCTCGGAAAAATTCCTCATCTGTTATTATTTGCTGCTCATATCGTTAAATAAAATGAAGTCTTAATTTTAATACTCTATTTTACTTAAATTTTAAAATAACTTTTATAGATTGGTTTTAATATTTAAATATAAATTATATATCTTTTCCTAAATTACGAAACTGGTTATTTTCGAAAATGACAACTTTTTATTACAAACAACTTACTTACACAACTCTGTCATGGCATTTATAAGACACCATATAGATAAATATGATTTTTTTTACATTTACATATTTTAAAAACAATATATAACAATACATTTTAGAATACTGGCTGTGTGGTTGGTGCCAGTATTATGATCAGGATATCATGAGATTCGCAACTTCAACTTTTAAAATGAATAAAAGTAAAAGTTACATTAGTTTTACCTTCCCTTTACTGCGTTGAAAAAAACCTGCATTCCGGTGCTGTGTAATACACATGTAATGTAACGATTTAAAATCAGAAAAAATAATGTTCATAGATATTTGTCTAAATTTATTATATTTGAAGTCAAAGGTGATAGATGTTTATTGAAATTTGGTGTTGAAGACATTTAAAAAAATCATCGACTTATGCTCACAAACGAGTAAGGAAACCACCTCAGTTGGCTGCCCGAAAGCTACTGCTGACTGCAGTGCATGCTACACAAATGCATAGCACATGCGAGTCTCAAGACTCGGTTCATTACTACAAACACATCTGAGAACCGAGATTGTATATCTCGCATTCCGATATAGCCAAGTAAAGTACGAGTGAGATGTGATTAGCGTCGCATAGTGTTTTTAGCATGAATATACCTATGTCAATTCTCACAAAATATCTCTATGATGTGCCCGATAAGTGGTAATTGTTACAAATTTTTTTCATTCATTGCGTAAATGTATTATGGAGGAATAGCTAAAATCTGAACCTAGTATTTATTACATTTATCTAGATTCTACAAGCAATGTGCACTAGTTACACATCACGGCAAAGAAAGAGTTAAATAAAATTAATGTAACATTCTAAATTGGGGTTAACACGTTGACTGCAAACTATGAAATAACTCGTAGATTGCGTTCTTTGCTAGAACGCTGAATACGAGTTATCTCGTACTGTGTTTACTTACCATATTCGTGCAGCTTTGATAAAATTTCTAGTATATCAGTGCTAATATGGATAGATGACTTCTGGGTATAGAACAAAACATCAATGCTGGCTTACATGAATGGAAAATTTATTAATAAATGAACAGAAAATATAAATCTAAAATAAAAATTATAATCAAGAAGTAAAAGAATATTTTTATTGAATATGATTGAATAAAATTAGCTTTTTAGACCGGAATTCTGAAAATTGTCATGGCAGTCAATGTGTAAATATAAAACTGACCTAAAATTTGCAATAATCGAATTATGTTCACACAGGTGTCTTGCAATGTCTTCTATATATCTTTCGGTTAGTTTTGCAAAAGGCGACACCAGATCCTATAAAATAAAGTCATTGAATAGCAACGGACATGGCTATATCTATAAAAAAAAAATATGTAGTATGTGACAACATTATTTTTGAAATTGCCATTTTAGGTGATGCAATTTCGCATTGTTTTTTGTTGTAATGTCAGTGACCTGGTTTTAAATGATTTAAAAAAAAAGATAAAACAATTTAACGATAACAAGTGGTAGGGAATAGCCCCAAAATGTATACTTATCTTGTAGTATATATAATTATTAATTTTTATAATGCTAAAAACTATTTTAATTATGTCTACTGTATTAGTTCATTTTATAATACAAAACATTAAAAAAATTGCACGAATAAGTCGATGTCACATTATAAATGTTTATCAGCATTTGGTAAACATATTTTCTTTTCTTTATTCTAAAGTTGCCAGTAGTCAAAAATATTTTTAAGTCATCCGACTGATTCGTTTATAACTTTAAAAAAAACATGTTTTCGTTGTTGTCTCGGTAATTTTATGTTCTGTGAAAAAGATGGAGAAAATCTTTCGAGTTTTTGTCATTAAATTTATTTCATCCTGTTTTCGAAGGAATGAAATTTATTATTTGGGATTTTTGTTTTAATAAATATGTTATTTACGTTATGCTTGTAACGTATAATGTTTTTGTTAAATTGTAAATATTTTATTGAAAAATGTATAACCTTTTCCACAAAATAAAATAAATATAAAAAAAATGTGTTTTTTTTATTTATTGTTTCGGCATTAACTTTGTGGTAAGACATGTTACAATGATTAAAGAAAACACTTCGTTTTTTACCACTTGAGTTTTATTATAGACTACATGTTTCAGAAGTAAAACTTCCATCATTCATTTATTATACAGACCTGAATGATGGAAGTTTAACTTCTGAAACATGTAGTCTATAATAAAACTCGAGTGGTAAAAAACGAAGTGTTTTCTTTAATCATTGTAAATGTGTTTTTATTATTATTTTTTAATACTTGGTGTTTTTTGAAAAATTAGGAAATTTACCTTGAAAAAAATTAACACACTAAGGACGGGTAAGGTATTTCTACCCGTTTGGTCGATTGATGCTTGAGGACGGGAAGTGTACCTTCTCTGCCGACCTAATTTCAATGTCAGAAAAGAGGGAATTATTTAATGTTTTTATATTAATATTATGTATCAATCTCTTTGTTAAGGTCTAACTTACTTACTTATAACCCTTATCCGCACCCAATGGTGCATAGGGCACTGCATAGAATTGACACAGTGTTATATTGATCATTACTTACATAAGGGCAAGGTGATCACTCTTGCGCTTCATAAACCAGTCCAGGGTAATATCAAATAAATATTACAGTGTAAAATCACAAATATTTATTTTCACCCCCCCCCTGGGAATCGAACCCAGGACCTCCAGCATGGTAGCTAAACACGCTGACCGTTACACCACAGAGGCGGACAAAGGTCTAAACTATTTGTAAACAATTATCAAATCCCGACGCCAGCGGTCCACAGGCATAAAAAAACACCCGCCCGAAATGTGTTAAAGAAAAACATCCCGTTATTTGCATAATTTTATTTGTCTTCCTAGTGCATATTTTACAAAAGTATTAATTTTTTCGAAAGGATTTTGACTTATTTTAATTTGATTAAACAATCAATTACAAACACATATTTTATACATAATACAAAAGGCAAAGTTTGACATAACAGATAACTACTTTAATATATTAACACTCCGAACTCTGCAAACACTGACATCTATGAACGGAGTAAATGACTATTCATTGCGGCCATCTTTGAAGAGATAACTAATGTTTAAAAAATTAACGAAACTTCATTTATGCTACTGTGAAAAGGGAAAAATAGTGCCTGCATTTTTGTGTTTTTTTCTGTACATGGTGCACACTAAACGGAGCGATGTGAAATACAAAATCTCTACAAAACTTAGAAAACTAAACCCCAAAAATAACCCAAGAAGTCCTCCAGTGTTCGCTGGAAAGAAAAACGTTGTTAATACACATGCCAATTGGTGTCCTTTCACATACATCGCTCACTCCTTTCAACGTCATATATCAAAAATATATGACGTTGAAAGGAGTGAGCTTTCAACGTCATACATCAAAAATTGTCAATTTTCAGTTGTGCATGTTTTCGGAATGCCCCGAAAATGTACTACATCCCATATTGTGGCATATATAAAAGTGGCATATTTTTAACTTAATATTTACCCGCTACAGGGCAGAAAGTGTTGTTTTTGCATTTTGAAGAAAAGGTATTGTTCATTTTTTTTTAAAAATATATATTAAATATCTTTCGAATGGAGAAAAAAACCTTCAGGTTACCTAAAAAGATCTGTTTCACAGTAAAAAGTTCAATAAGTGGCTTGATATTTATTTTTAATACATTTCATTATATTCTTAAACTTTAAAAACGATCTGAAAAATCAAATTTTGATATGAAAGGAGTGAGCGACATGTACACATAAATATACATATAGTATATACAAATAGTAGCAGGTAGAAGTCAATGGGTTTTAATGATCTTATCCACTGGGTGTACATTGGGGTCTGTATCCATCCTGTTGTGGCTCAAATCATATCTGATACTTATTGGTGATGAAAATATAAAGCTTTCGCTGTATGGCATTCTCTATCTTAGATACATACATACAATAGATTCTCTCAATTGTTGGTTTTTAAGTATTTTTTTACTTAGTATATTTTATGTCCGCCTCCGTAGTGTAATGGTCAGCAAGCTCGGCTACCGTACTGGAGGCCCCAGGTTCGATTCCCAGAGGGGTCAAATATAAGTGATTTTTTCACTCCAATATTTATTCCATATTACTCTGGACTGGTACCTGAAGCCGAGGGCTGATCACCTTTCCTTCGTGTGTTAGCGATCAAGATAAAACTGCGTTTATATGATGCAGTGCCCTATGCACCATAGGGGTGCGAATAAGGGTTTAAAGAAGAAACGGAGAATATTTTACACTTTTTGTACATAGTTAACAGTTTTGTACATAGAAACAACATAATTTTCTTTATAAGAATTATATATACTTACACAAAAAGTCAGTGAATCCATAAAGCTCTCCTTTTGTATATCTGATAAAAGACGTTTCCATAAAATAAATATGAACCACAGCCATGTTTTTTCTGAAATAAAATTAGATTTTTAGAAAATCATTTCTTTTTTCATTGCAGTTATCCCAACACAGCAATACCGTGGAAAGAAGAAAAACAAAGTGTGTCAGTAGGTACACAGAATATTGAATTATAATATGTAATACATATTCAATTATTGATATCGCCTTTTATCTTGATTTTAATCATGTGTTTAAATCAAGAATACCATGCATCAATTAAATGTAGCCCCGCGTATTATAAATGTGTCGCCTACTTTCAAAATCCGCCAGATACATTTTATAAGATTTTAAAATAAATACTCTATTGGAATGCGAATTGTAGGTTTATTTTTTTTATTTATTGGAATGCGAATTGTAGGTTTAATTTATTTATTTATTTTTATTGTTTAAAATATTTATATACTTGAAAACCCTGCTAAAAAATACTTAAAAACAGCGTTGTACTTCAAATTCCGCTATATTCATGGAACTTACCTTCTGACCCATATCGGCCAATCAGAGAGCGGGAATAGGTTAAAAATTAAGATGACGTCATTTTCGGTTTGTATCTCGTGTATTTTTTTTAACCCGATGGTTGCCAGAGACGAGATATCTCGGCAAATGGCGGAGTGCCCGTATGGCCAGAGACGAGATATCTCGTCAGTACTTTTGATGACGTATTACTCCGCAGTTTTAACTCATATTGACAATCTGTCAAAAACGGAACATACATTGCCATCAGTTGAAGTTGTCACAAAATATTTTATAAAGTTTTTAAATACTTTTAAGTGATTTATCGGTATCACTTTCAGCTGACAGTTGACAGATGTCATTAGGGCTACCACTCAAACCACTTGAAATATTGATTATTTTAATTGATTGTTTTGAACGCCAGGGGTTTTTATTTTGCTCAATTTTTTTGTCTTTTTCTTATTATTTTAAAATATTCCATTGATAAATAATAGTTGTGTGTTAATATTAAATTTAATAAAAACTTGCGTGTGCGACTTAGTGTGACAACCCTGAAAATTTGAAACTGGTTTAACTTCAAGAATAAAACTCTAACAATCGATGCGGGATATAATATTTGGTAAGTAAATTATAATTCAATAAAAACAACAAAAAAAAAATCTTTAGACAACTTTTTTTTTTCAAAAAAATACTTGGCCTGTTGAGCACTGCGGCGTAATTTATTTGCGGCTATGAAAAGGTTAAATACTGAAAAAATCTTTAAATTAAAAAAATATATATTTCATAACATTTTATCTAAAGATAGACAAATCTTTTAAACATAAAAGATTACCCGGTGAATTTTGCATTTTTTGGAAAATCGACTTATATGGATCTGGCGGATTTTGAAAGTAGGCGACACAAAGCTGTGGAAATAAGAAAAACCAGTTGTGTTGGTAGGTACCTAGAACATCGAATTATATTATTTCATAATATTTTATGAATTTTTTTTTATTTTATAATATTTTATCTAAAGATAGACAAATCTTTGAAACATAAATGTTACCCAGTGAATTTTGCATTTTTCGGAAAATCGACTTACATGGATCTGGCGGATTTTAAAAGTAGGCGACATAAATGCTGTGGAAAGACGAAAAACAAATTGTGCTTGTAGGTACCTACTTATTATAATAATATTAATTATTGTTCCGAATATGAATTTTTAGTCAGTTGGATCAGGGTTGTTTTTAACTGTCATCCGTAAGATAAGTAATGCCACAAATATATTTAACACGTGCATATAGACAAAATCTGCAGCCATTTCGAGCGCAATGTTTTCATCTCGTTTGGTGTTTGTTTATTTCTCCATGTGTGTTTTTCATGTGAGATATTATTTTAGCCCGTTTGTAGTGTGTGATATTTTAGCCAGTTCTTTCGTCCGTGTATCATTCTAGTTTGTTTTTCGTGTGTGATATTCTACCTGGCTTTTCGTGCTTGTGTATTTTTTCTAGTCTGTCTTTCGTGTGAGATATTATTTTAGCCCGTTTGTAGTGTGATATTTCACCCGTGTATCATTCTAGTTTGTTTTTCATGTGTGGTATTCTAGCTGGCTTTTCGTGCGTGTGTTTTTCTAGTCTGTCTTTCGTGTGAGATATTATTTTAGCCCGTTTGTAGTGTGGTATTTCACCCGGTTGTTTCGTCCGTGTCATTCAAGTTTGTTTTTCATGTGTGATATTCTAGCTGGCATTTCGTGCGCGTGTGTTTTTTCTAGTCTGTCTTTCGTGTGAGATATTATTTTAGCCCGTTTGTAAACAGTGTTATTTTCACCGGTTTTTCACGCGTGTTATTATATCATGTTTTTCGTGTGTGATATTCTAGTCGGGTTTTTCACATTATGTTATTCTATAATGTTTTTCTTGTGTGATATTATTTTAGTCTGTTTTTAGAGTGATATTCCAGTTTGTTTATATTAAATGATATTTTGGTATGTTTTTCTCGTAAGATATAGCCTATAATTGAGGTTGTTCAGAACCTCTTTACTACACATTTTCAAAATGGATTGCTGGTGAGTGATTTTTTTTATACGTAGACAACTCTTTTTTTTATTTCATCATGTTTTTAAATCGATTGTAAGTTTTCTTTGTTATTTGAAAATCCTTTATTATAACTATTTTATTTTACTTGTTTAATAAAGTTAGAAGTGTTTTTTTACAATTAAATTCATTTTCTAGACATATCTACGTTACAATTTTGAAATTAATAACGGAATCCACTCCCAAAAGATACTAAGCTCTTGTGCTTGGAGAATGACTTCTAATGTTTGTGGGTGATTTAATTTATTTTTATTATATATTTTTTTTCGTGGATTAACATGTATATATCTCATTTGATTTTTTTTTGCGTTATTATATCTTAAATTTTTATTTTATCTGTGGGAAGTACTTGGTTTTTTGGTATTGTAAAGTTATTTTGGTATTTCGAAGATGAACTTTTCTTTAGATTTAAGTATTTTTATAGGTGGAGATAAATATCACGATGTGTGATTATTAGCTAATAAATTTAAATGAAAAATCACAAGACTATCGGTAGCATTCTTATCGAAATCTGTAGAGAACCAAGGGAGATATTAAGGTTTAAACTTAAGATATTTGAATAAAACGAAAAACGTGCGTTCGCATACGTCATCAAATTTCCGTCATCGAACGTTTTATGACGTCATATGGTTTATTGTCTATGGTTTATAGAGCTATAATAATAGTAGTAGTGTGGATTGTCTGTTTACCACTGCACTACCATTTGTGTTATACAAATATGAGGGGTGGGGAGGGGTGGGAGGGTGGACCGTAGACATCAACAAATAGAGCCGCCAATAATTTAGCAATGACACCAACATTTAAATAACTCCATCGTTTTATGTGACGTCATTCATTGCCAACTTACGAAAATAACGTTTTTACGAAGGCGAATTTTTCAAAAGAAAAGGATGAATGAAAATATTGATGATTTCGGCTGTTATAAACACAAAACGAGTTTTATACAATCCTTTATAGGTTGAGTATGTCAAATTAGATAATCCTCCCGTCTGACAAAGATCCCACCATGTTTTTTAAACTCACTTAAAATATTCAGGCGTTTTTCCGACTAGAAGATCTTCTCTGAGTTGGAAAGTGTCCGTTAGAGCGGTGGAGCTGGTGTCCTTGTCATACGACAGCTCGTAGCAGGCCGGGTAACACATGTCACAGTTAGAATTTAATAGTAAAGCGCTTTCATTGATCCCGAGTTTATCTTCGATTGCAACTGAAATGAGAAATTTGATTTATGCATGATTTTTTAAAATTATTTTTTGACAACTCATCAAAGATGAAGAAAAATATGAAGAAGTCTGGGCATTTACGGGGCTGACGACCGTCATAGGCTGGTTTAAGTCTAATGATGTTGGATGATTCTAATCCCCTATATATTCTTAAAAATATATTATAATCCATTTATATTATCCACTGACACTTCGTGATGGAATTGCATTTTTAATTTATTATTAGATTAAAACCAATATTTTTAGCTTTTCCACTTTTTTTTTTTTTTTTTTTGAAAAAAAAAAAAAAAAAAAAAGTGGAAAAGCTAAAAATATTGGTTTTAATCTAATAATAAATAAAAAAAATAAATATTATAATCCCTTTATATTATAATTATAATCCAGGATTCGGACCTCGCATGCTAATAAAAGAGTTTCTGCTCAATAAAAAGCTTCTTTTCATCTCACCAATAGATGTCTCTAGTTAAGTTCTAGTGATTCAAAAATAATGTTTCAATATTGGTTCATATATATATAGAACTTCCAAGAATTTGAGTAGTGTGGTTGTCAATAACGGGTAGAATTGGTGAATGTTACACGTGTGTATCATTCATCTTCATCTATGTCGAGATGACAAAAAAATAAAAATAAACGTAAGTGCGAATTGGAGATAATCCAGATTTGTGAACAAGTATTTGGACACACTCAAAATGTTGTAAATAATTTTAATCTAAAAATATAAAAAATCCACGATACAACAATGCAATCGAAAACATTAAAAATGCTGAATGGCGTCAAATGTCAAGAAGCATGCTGTCCGCCATGAGCAATTTTTAGTTTCGGGTGTGTTGCTGTTACGTTCGACAGATGGCACGCGATCCAAATATAGTTTAATCAAGAAGTTAGTTTCATTGGTGATTTACTTTTACCTTCAACGTGGAGTGATGCAATAAGAAGATAGTTTTATTGTTAACTTACTTTTCAAATCAATGTAACATTTTTCATCCCTCATTCCGCAAATTCTCACCGAGCTGTTTTCTAGAAACATATCGATGTTCAAGTTAGTAATTTTTATTAAATGCGTGTATCAGTTAAATCGACAATATAAATGTTACTATTGCGGATATGTACTAACTTGGCATAAAATATTGTGAACAGTTGCACTGCTGTATTGTTAGCTTTGTCTCACATTCCATAACGCAGTTTTTCTTTGTATAAGTCCTAAAAAAACAGATTTAAAAATTATAATTGAGAAATAAAACTAACTGTAAGGAATGTGGGTATGTTAGTGACACATTGGTGACAACATGGCCGCAATCGTGTGCATACTCCATAGTCTGGCAGGCGCATTCTGCATTTGCCTCTCCTAGAAATCAGTCACTCGCTTAGAGCTACCTCTTCTAACCCTTATCCGCACCCAATGGTGCACAAGGCACTGCATCGTACATATATTATTGACGCAGTGTTATCTTGAACGTCACTTACATGAAGGCAAGGCGATATCACTTCTGCGCTTCAGGGTAATATTAAATTAATATTAGAAAGTAAAATCACTAATATTTATTTTTACCGCCTCTCCCCCTGGGAATCGAATCCGGGACCTCCAGCAAGATTGCTAAACACGCTAACCGTTAAACCACAGAGGCGGAAAAAAAGCTACCTAGTAATATTTATTGATAATAAACCAAAATCAAAGTACTGCCTAGTTATTACTGATCGTCTTTCACCACCTTAGTACATAACACTAACCATCACGCCGCTTCACCGCTGGAGTAGGCAGAGGAAATAGAACGCCCTTTAATATATTATAAATTCCTAATAGATCTCTAGGGCGGTAGACAAACGGGATAACTAACCACTGCACAATATAGAAAAAAAATATGTAAGTTTATAGTTTTTTCCCCATAAATTAAATTTGACTAGCTACCATAAAAGCAACTGAAAAAATATATGTGAAAAAGACTACTTAGTTGAAAAGAAAGAAATGTCAATATGAAACTTAAGTCAACACTATACAATAGATAGACTATTTTATTTATAGTTTCGGCATTCACTTTGTGGTAAGACATGATGAAATTTAAAGGTTAACACTCGCATTTTATCACATGAGTTATATTTATTTATTTTATTTTAAGGTCTAGTTTCGGAAGCCATGCTTCAATCTTCAGGTAAACTATATAAACTGAGTTTATATTTAGACCTGAAGATGGAAGCATAGTTTCCGAAACTAGTCGTTAAAATAAAATAAATAAATATAACTCAAGTGGTAAAAAACAAGTGTTTTCTTTTAAATATGTAGGATATAATATATTCATATTATAAATCACCTGTAAAAAAACAGCTTGCTTTCGTCGGAAAAGTAGCATTTTCTCTTTTCTACGGCGATGTTTCTCAGTTTAGGTTCGGAGTCGTATATTCTCGGCTTCACGGCGATCCTCGTTTCCGTACCGGGCGACATCAAGTCTCCGTAATCTGTTATCTTGGGAGTTTCGGACGGATTGTGCAGGAGAATCTGCACAAATTCAACATTACAAAATTGTTATTTACCCCCTTACATGGTCTTCTTCTTCCTGCCTACATCCCAGCTTATTGTACTTGTAATATCGCTCACTCCTTTCAACAACGTCATATATCAAAAAACTTGATTTTCAGGAGAACGTTTTTAAAGTTTAAAAATATAATACAATGTATTAAAATAAATATCAAGCCACTTATTGAACTTTTTACTGTGCAACAGATCTTTTTTGGTATAACCTGAATGTTTTTTCTCCATTTGAAAAATATGTATGTATTTAAAAAAATAATTAAACAATACATTTTCCTCAAAATGCAAAAACAACACTTTCTGCCCTGTAGCGGGTAAATACTAAGTTAAAAAATGCCGCTTTTGCTGGGATATAGTACTTTTTTGGGCATTTCGAAAACATGCACAACTGAAAATTGACAATTTTTGATACTGATTGACGTTGTTGAAAAGAGTGAGCGATATGTTGAATATGAATCAAGTTTTGTTTGCACTTTTGATATTTTGAGACATAATATTTGATTATCATGACCGCTAAAAAATGTTTACATGCGGCACTTGAATTTAAGCATGTTTAATATAAACAGGACGTTTTTATTTTTTTACATTTGACCGGATATTTTTGTCCGTTATATACGAAGTTCGTTAAATAGAGGTCCGTTATATCAAGGTTTTACTGTTTTTAAAAGTAAGGGATACTTATTTAAAAAATAAATGGTTTTACCTTAAATCCAACGCTGCTAATAGAGGAGCAGTAATATTCATCAATATCGGCATCTAAAACCAATGTCAACCCCAAATTGGCGCCAGTGCCTGAAATATTAAAGAAAATACGAGTTTTATTACTTTTATAGAAAGAGTGATTATTTACAAATAAATTTTTGATGCCTGAAATAATATACCAGGCATACACAGTAAATGTTTGAATAATTCGTGTCGGGTTGTGGTCCCGTGGTTAGTGTCGCGGACATTAAAGTCAGAGTTTCTCGGTTCGAACCCACTCTACTACAATTTGATACCTATTTCTAATAATGAACCGCTTAGGCTCACAGAAATAGTATGAAATAGAAATATTTGTGTAAATAATAAAAACACAAATATTTCTCTTAAAATAACAATAAAAAAAAATCTTTGGAATTGCCTGTGTTTGATTATTTGTGAACTTTAAAAGTAGGTGTCTTGAGATGGTTTGGACACGCGGAATGAATGAGTGTGGAAAGAATGGCTTAACAAATTTATGACGAGAATTTACTTCAAATTTTCTGTTTCCTATTTCCAACTTCATTTGGAAGAAGAAGACCGAGGCAAACTTGGTATGTTCAAGTATAATGTTTCAAATACTTGGGTGTGGTCAGGTCAGAAGTCGGAATGATCGGCGGGAATGATGTACGAGAAGATCCATGAATGTGGTAGAAGCGAAGATTGTCTGCAAATACACATCGGTGTGGCGTTCCATTCTCTCTGCCTAAGCGGCGTGATGGTTAGCTAGCAAGTTAACTTTGACAAATAATCTTTGACAGTTCATTCATATTTCACACACACTCACACACGCCTACCCTCTCTTCTCTTTTCTCTCTTAAAATACAACAGTATTCATAACATATAAGTATGTGGAATTATTAAATTGGCTTTTGTCATTATCAATGATCAATGGGTAAATGATGGTTAATAAAAAAAAAACGTATGTAAAAAGAACTCCACCGACTAGACAAGGCGGCTTGGTGGGCTCTGCAAAAAATATTTTAAATACATATCGTAGTCATACAGGAGAAAATGACCAAGTGCATTTTTTACAAAAACGTGATCATTGACTATTTGATATCTTACTAGTTTAATATTGCCCTGAAAAAATCCCAAAGGATTTTAAACTTGGAAGTATGATATATTGACTTGTTAAAAATAACTTGCCAAGCAAAAGTGATTTAAATGGCCTGGCCCTCCTGAACATTTTACGTTTTATCAGTTGGCCACTTTCTCCTGCACGACTATGATATGTTTATATTTTTTCTTTTAAATAAATGTATACAGTTTATGCAAAAACTAAAAACAATCAAACTATTTTTTATATTAATTTTATGTACAAGCTGCATAATTCCCAAATAAATAAATATTTGTACCAGTAGGTCTCCATGGAAAACCGTCCAAAGGGGCTGATGCGGGGTAGCCGGCCTCGGGTGTCCAGTCCACTGGGGGGAATGGGAACGTTACGTTTAGGTCTGATAGGTCTCTCCTAAAATAAAATACAAAAATTAGTAAAAACAGACGTTAAACCAAAAAATTACTACGAGAAACTTGATCATACTTAATATTCTTTAGCCCCTTTGTTTGGTCTTATCTACATATGTACCATATATAATCTAATCATTATCAATTAGCCTTGTATCAAAGATTTATAATATTGTCATCGGTTTACCAGCATTGTCGAAATTATACATCGCTCACTCCTTTCAACAACGTTATACATCAAAAAACTTGATTTTTCAGGAGATCGTTTTTAATGTTTAAAAATATAATAACACGTATTAAAAATAAATATCAAGTCATTTATTGAACTTTTTACTGTGCAACAGATCTTTTTAGGTAAAACCTGTATGTTTTTTCTACATTTGAAAATATTTAGGATACTTAAAAAAATTATTAAACAACACCTTTTCTTCAAAATGCGTAAACAACACTTTCTGCACTGTATCGGGTAAATATTAAGTTAAAAATATGCCGCTTTTGCTGGAATATAGTATATTTTCTGGGCATTCCGAAAACATGCACAACTGAAAACTGACGATTTTTGATAAATGAAATTGTTGAAAGGAGTGAGCGACATGTTAGAAATGTGTGTTTTTTTTTATCTACTTTCTTTTATATTATGTATTTATTGTGTCGGCGGTCACTTTGTGGTAAGACATGATTAAATTATAAATAAAACACTCGTTTTTTACCACTTGAGTATTATATTGTTACGACTAGTTTCGGAAACTAGAGATGCTTCTATCTACGGGATTGAATATAACCTCTAAATCAGTTTATATCGGGCTGCAACAGTTTTTTTTTATTATTATTTAAAAACAGTTTATATTCAAACCTCTAGATGGAAGCATTTGTACCTTCCGAAACTAGTCGCAACAATATAATACTCAAATTTTTAAAAAATAAGTGTTTTATTATAATTTACTTTCTTTTATATTTAACCAGAATGAGTCACAGCAGTGTGTGGCCTGATACAGTTGGTGATTAAGGCTTAGATCTCGGGCGTTCAAATCACAATACATTTTTTTACAATATACATATATTGAATGTGTTTTTTTTTAGAAAATAAATAGAATTTTTTTAAAATTATATATTTTAAATTCCTCACCTTTCAATAACTCTTTTTTTAAAGAAATTTTTTTTTCAATACAAAAACGATGTTTACTAAAAAAAAAAATTACTTCAAATGTTACCCGGGTTAAGAGAAAATTAGGTTGCGATTAAATGTATGTTGGGCCTTAATACTAATAATTATATGGCAAAAGATAGGGTGTTTAGTATGCTACTGACGGGTTCCAGAACATCATGTCTCTGTGAACACTGTTGAAGGTGCAGCACAGTCCCTCGTCCGTGAGAGCGGTATTGAACAGGGTGTCGCAAGGCCTAGAGACGGCCTTCCAGTAGCAGGAGGGGATGAGGTGAGAACAAGGCTGGGTCACCTAGGAAGAACAAGAAACATTAGTGTTTTGTTTAGAAAAAGATCAGGAGTTTGAATAATCAGCGGGTATCTATGAGGAGATACAAGAGGCGCTGATTGCAAAGACAGATTCATGTGGCGTTATATTCTCTCATATATTTCGATAAAATAAATACTTCTTCTTCTTTTTCTTTTTGTAGATCCTAGGGATCTGTTTGTGCCTCCGCATGTCGCTTTTGGAATGTTGACTCCCAGCTGTCTTTTCATCTTTTCGGAGGTCTGCCTGGGGGTTTGCGTCCTTCAGGGTTACCTTAGAGGATGATACATGGAGGTCTGTCTTCTTACATTCTGTTTATATCTTAATTCCAGTATCGCCTTCGTTGTCGTCCCCACCTCACGATATCCTCCGTCTCACACATGCTCCGGATGTCGGTATTTCTTACTCGGTCTCGCAATGTGTTTCCGGTTTGGATCGGAGAGTCTTCATCTCGGAGGTTCGAAGTCGAGATTTTGTTCTGGAAGTATCTGCTCTTGCTTCAATCCCATAAGTGGCTATTGGTCGAACACATGTTTTGTTTGTTTTCATTTTACTTTAAAATAAATACCCACATCAAAAAATGTGTGTCAATGTGTGCGTACATTTCTCCAGGTGCTAAAATTAAAAGATACTTATTACTATTGACTTACATTGATCAAGAATTGCTTGAAGTACGACCACTCGCCAGCTTTGCTCGAAGAATCTATATCCACTGTTGTGTCGTTCATTGTATTACAAAGAGCTTCCAGAACCCTCTTATCCACAGATTTTCTGTAAACACACAAAAGTTGAATTAAAGATGGGATATTTTTAAAAGCAAAAACACTTGCTGACGTTTGGATTAAGTATTTCTATAGTTAAGTGGTATTTACTATAGGCAAGATTACTTAGACGATTTTGTAATCGTAGTATATTTCTTTTGTAATCTCCACAAAATGAGATATTGAGCCAGGAATTCTCCATTCTTAAAAACCTTAATTAGAGTAATAATAATGCCACCTTGATCTTTTCGCGACTGGATTTATTCTTAATGACTTTAATGGACTTTAAAATTATAATAAGTAGCTAAAAACTGTTTTGCACGGCATCAAACGATGCCATATAGTTTTTTTTGGTTAAGTGGGTTTATTCTCAATGAATATTATTTGGATCCTAAACTCTGTAACTAGCAGTTAAAAAAATCTAACCATCTTGTATTTTATCTTGCAAAGCTTCCAACGACGTCATCTCGAGCATGTTCAGCAAACTGGGTTTATCCTAAAATGTCTTTTGTATGGACTCTGAACCCTGTAATTAGCAGTTAGGAAAATCTAAACTTCTTACATCATCTTGCAAAGCATCTAAGGAAACCATCTCGAGCATGTTTAAAACGAACTGGGTTTATCATTGAATGTCTACTAATTGGATTCTGAACCCTGTTATTAGTAGTTTTTAAAATCTAACCATCTTCATTTTTGTCTTGAATGGTATCCAACAATACCATATTGAGCATGTTTATAACGAACTGGGTTTATCCTTGAATAACTATTATAAGGACCCTGAATTTTATAATTAGCACCTACGTGATTCTAAAAACTTGTATAAAGGTTAGATAAACATCTGAGTAAATATTCCAAAAATTATCTGAGTAAAACACCAATTTTCTTCCTCAAGACTCCAAATTTTCTACACTGCACTTCTTCTTCCTGTTTCCATCCCAACTTATCATCTTTGCAGACTGTTGAGGTCAGCTCTCCTCGTCCTCAGGTTGTAGGTCCTTCCAAATTTTCCACACTGTTTCATCAAATGTATATTATCAATATTGAGTTTTAAGGACGATTACCCATCTTTCTGTATCCTCTCTGCTACGGATTTACGAGCCTGGTTGACGTTGCAGATCGTGATGGCTGGAAAAGGGATGGAAGTCAGCTGGGCCTGCTCAGGGTTGAGAGAGACGATCATGGGGGATGTGTCCCATCGGCTGTATAGGTTTCCTATGTAGTATGCCGCGAACAGGACGGCTAGAAACACTGCGATGAACCAGAATACCCTGGAAATGAGAAATGCTATTTTTTGTTGTTGTATTTTATTATTTATTTATTTATTAATACGGCACAAGGGTCTTTTACAATTGAATATAAAAACATTTTTTGTGCAGCAATTTCTTTCCACTGATAAATTGTATTAGGTCTTTAGTAAACCAAGTTGGATACTCTTTATTTTAGGGTGTAAAGGTAGGCATATGAGAATGAATTGTTTCATAGAATATGGAATGGAGTATCTATCGATTGTTCGATGTTAACGTCACAAAGAATTTTTTCATTTACCAAAATTGTATACATTTATTTAAATCACAATTTTAAACATATGTATTTAAAAAATAATAGTTTGCAAAGACCCACCAAGCCACCTTGTGTTTCTTGTCGGTGGAGTTCTTTTCATATGCATTTTTTATTGTTTTTAACCATTTTAATCTAATATATAAACAAAAAGAGAGAAAAATTAAGAGTAAGTATATAAATTTTACAATTTTCATAAAATTAACTCTTGATCATTTACCCATTCCTTCATTTTGCCTTCAATATTTGTCCAATGGTCAATCAATATTTGTCAAATGGTCAATCAATATTTGTCAAATGGACATTATTATTAAAATGGAAGTGATTATTTGTGTATTACAATATTCTCAATACAAGGGTATAATTAATTTTTTTTGTTAAAACATGGAGTTAAAATAAACATCAAGATTTTTATTGACATCTCAACAAAGATGAAGAAGTCTATTGGGATGGGGGTATCGAAGTTTAGGGGTATAATTAATTTTTTTTGTTAAAACATGGAGTTAAAATAAACATCAAGATTTTTATTGACATCTCAACATAGATGAAGAAGTCTATTGGGATGGGGGTATCGAAGTTTAGGGGTATAATTAATTTTTTTTGTTAAAACATGGAGTTAAAATAAACATCAAGATTTTTATTGACATCTCAACAAAGATGAAGAAGTCTATTGGGATGGGGGTATCGAAGTTTAGGGGTATAATTAATTTTTTTTGTTAAAACATGGAGTTAAAATAAACATCAAGATTTTTATTGACATCTCAACAAAGATGAAGAAGTCTATTGGGATGGGGGTATCGAAGTTTAGGCATTTACAAGGTTGTTACATTTAATTTAAGTATTAATTTTTTAATCAGATACAGATTTTTTGTGTCTACTAAGTTGTATCTTATTAACAAAAACACATAAAAATTAACATTGTGACAATTGTTTCGCCTAGTTATGGCATTATCAAACGTTACAATTACACTGTGCAATATTCACCATTCCACCCATGATTGACAACCATACCAATAATTTTTTGGAATGTTGTATGCTTGATGATCGGAAATTTTCAAATAAAATTTCGTCTGCGATTAAATACTCTTTTTATTAGCAGGAACCTTCGTGAAATATAAGTAAGATTCTTTTTATAATTATTTTGCTAACTAGAAGACTCCCGAAAATGTATCATTTTCAATCTTATTGCATTTATTTCGACAGTTGACACATTGGAAGTTTTTCTTATTCACAATATTTTAAATGTGTGTTCAATTATTTTTACAAACTCTGTAATATGTTATCTGCGATATCTCAACATAGACGAAGAAGTCTATTAAGATGGGAATATGGCCATAATAATAGGCAATGGCAGGTCGTCAGCCCTACAAAAGCTCCCGCCACATTCCTAGGTACGGTAAAGAAACTCTTGGTTTTCATTTGGACCCATCCATCAAAAATAAATAAATAGTTTAAAAAATATATTATATCTGTGTTTCATCAATCATGCAAAGTTTTTCGCTATCAAAGATAAAAATAATTGCTAATGCTTTCAAAGTCCCTACCACTTTCAGCAGTCCCTTCAACCTTCACTTTTCAGCATGTAAGTTAGGACTAAGTAGATCGTAAGGGCGTTTGTGCACTACCCGTAATTTTACCTTCCGGCAGTCTGGTTTTGAAAAATGAAAGCGACTACGACAGATTAGCGTGATGGAATTTACGCGCAACGTGTTCAAGCACCGATCAAGAGCACCGATCCGAAAAAATATGGTCAAAAGCACAAGCCAATCCAAGCCAGTCGTCGTTTTAAAACGCTAACTGACGTGCCCGACGGTAATATTCCGTGTAATTCCGTGTAGTGCACAAACGCCCTAAGCCCTGTAAATGTCCAGACTTCTATATTCCCAACTCGACAGTCTTCTTCATCCATGTCGAGATTAAACCAAGATCTTGAAAGCTGCAACTCCAAAGCGGAGCAAATTCAGCAATCATGGATACATTCAAGATACACTCAAGTAGAGCACATAAATGTTTGAAGATTTTTTGTTGATATTGCCTATCGTGTCGCCTACTTTCAAAATTCGCCAGATCCAATTTTATAATATTTTAAAATAAATACTCTATTGCAATGTCAATTGAGGGTTTTATTGTTTAAAATATTGAAATACTTGAAAACCCCGTTGAAAAATACTTAAAAACAGCGTTGTATTTCAAACTACGCTATATTCATGAAACTTGCATTCTGACCCGTATCGGCCAATCAGAGAGCGGGGATAAGTCAAAAATTAAGATGACGTCATTATCGGTTTGTGTCTCGTTTTTTTTTAAACTGAAAAAAAATCCAAAAAAATGGAAAACTCTCTATTTCATAATATTTTATCTAATGATAGACAATTTTTTTAAACATAAATGTTACCCGGTGAATTTGCATTTTTTGTAAAATCGATCTAACATGGATCTGGAGGATTTTGAAAGTAGGCGACACCTATGTCTGATTACATGTATACTTTAATAGTAAGTATAATATTTATTTATGACTTTGTATCTATATTTATTTGCGTGATCGCCATGTGATATATCGTTCGTTTTGAAAGAGTCGTCTAATTGTTATATCGTTAATACAATCTATCACGATAGAAAATCCATTTACAGTATAAGTAACTACTTATAGTATTTATATCGAGCAATTATTTGTGTATAATAGGCATACTATAAAAGTCTTCATCATTGTTGATATTTGGTAATATCACGGTTTAAAAAAAAACATGAACCTGAAAAATTGATACCTACACAGTCGCTAGAAATATATAAAAAATCTTTGAATTCCCACTAAAAAACAGCGGATTTACCTTTGTAATCGTTGGCTTCAAATTTTGTACCGACATTTCTTGGAGGAACTGCATTACATACAATATATGTACATATATAAAAAACAACAAATCTAAAGTTTTTTTTTCCACTTTTGTTTTATTTGACTAGTGACTGGGTTTCGACGTTATCTGCATCAACTGCAAGTCATTGAGTTTCTAAATCAATATTTTTTGGGATAAACTTTAATATCAGTTTCGGATTATGTAGATTTTGAGTTTAATTTAGAGTGTACAGTAAACTCCTACAACGTTGAGATAGGTACCGCTTTATCGGAGGGAATGTCTCCAGGGGTTAATGTTTTAAATTCCCAGGGGGGGTCCCTGGATTGGTACCTGGAGCGGAGGGCTGATCACTTTTAGTTCATGTGTTGACGATCAAGATAACACTGTGTTTTTATGATGCAGTGCTTAATACACCATTAGGTGCGGATAAGGGTTTGAAGAAGAAGATGTTTTAAATGGTTTTTTTTTACTTTTTAACAACCGGAAATGACTGAACGAGTCATTTAAAATTATAATACAATTTAAAAATATTAACCTCCCTATTTCCTCTGATAACGCGGTGCCTATCTCAAGGTTATAGGGGGGTTTGTATTTTTTGTCGATCGGTGTCGTTTGCCTTAATCTTACCTTTCCAATAACGAGAGCTGACCATCTCCAATATATCTCATCCCATGGAGGGTGCTCCTTTGAAGATAATGAGTCAAGTTAGATCCGCATTCCTTGAAATCGACAATCGGCCTCTCTTTTTCCTTTCGAGGGCTGTTAAACTTTTTTTGCAGCAACTTTTTCGAAGAGGCATTTTTCGTTATTGTGGTTTTGTAGAAGCTGCCGACTGGGTTGGTTTCATAGTTTGTATTGCCCCACGATGTGAATACCGTTTTCACCGATTGCTGGTGTCTCGGACGAATCGTGCTCATCTCGCGTCCTTGCCGTATTGTGGCGACGGCTATAGCCGCTTTTTGAACTAGTTGAAGGGATTTTTTCTGCTTTGTCGATTTTTGTATGTTACTGCTGTTTGCGTACCGCTTTGCTAAGTCCATTTGAGCAATATATCTGGAAATAAATAATAATTCTTTAAATTTTTTAAATTTATTATTATTCATTCTATCAACGTTGGATTATTCACCCTACGGATGACATTTATTTATTTGTTTATTGAACGGCTAAAGCCTTTAACATAATACATGTATAAATAAATATATAGTATCTAATATGAAAATATACTAATAGAGAAACAAAAACTGAAACACAAAATAATAATAAAATAACAAATAGTAAGCACTGGTGAATACACGTCTCCTTCACACACTATCAGCCAGCAGCGAGAGAGAGAGTGAAACACAACGTTTAAATTTATCCATTATAAGCCAAGTGTTTATAATCCCTGTTTGTTGGATGATTTATGCTGACATGGAATAGGTACTATACACACACACACACACACACACACACACACTCACCCCAACCAACATAACTTTCATAAGAATAGCATTATCCGAGGATTTTTTTAGTTGGCCGTAGTTTTGTTAATTGTTGTTGTATATTGTTTTGTAGTGGCTGTAAAAATCCCAAAATAAAATAAATAAATAAATGACATGGAGAACAAATGCTGACATATCAATATTATAGGTGTCTCAACTTGAAATTAAACATCTTTCATTT
Source organism: Brachycentrus maculatus (assembly GCF_059751285.1). Taxonomy (NCBI): domain Eukaryota; kingdom Metazoa; phylum Arthropoda; class Insecta; order Trichoptera; family Brachycentridae; genus Brachycentrus; species Brachycentrus maculatus. Next base: position 3,054,288 of record NW_028280872.1, read on the forward strand.
ATATGAAAAAAGATGGAAGTCTGAGCATCCCAGGGTTTACGACCTGGAATTCGGCTGGATTAAGTGATCAGTCAATACACTTGTGTAACGTTTATTTTGCCTATTATTGAACAGCCATATTGCATTAATTTTTTGGAATTTTTATATGTGCAATGGTCTCGGATCATATTAATTTTTAATATCGATGATAATTTTAAACCAATTGAAAATCAGAAAAAGGCAATTAACTACAGTTGCGTAGTTAAAATACCTAATTATTTTTCTTAAAAATAAAGATAAATAAAATACTTGAAAAATTTTCACTATCGTTAAGTATTGTATTTACGAAAAAATATATTTGTAAAATAAAAAAAAACTACAATGTCATCATTAAAGAGTTTTATGTTCGAAACACATCAGATTCCTTAATGACAATTATTTTAATGTAACTTATTTATTTTTAAATGGCAATTTATTATACTTATTGTAAAATATTTAAAAAAATACTCGTATATTGTATAATAAACAAATATTCACACGTATTATTTAAAAAAATCGAAAATACGTCAGTATTTTTAATTCTAAGAGAGAAACACATTATATTAAATTAAATTTTGTATATCATAGAGCAATATTATAAGCACTGTAACAAAAAAAAACATATAAATCAAATTTTCAATAAAATTCGCTCGTAAATGTTTTCCCTGATTTCTTAGCTGATCTATGTAGGACTGATAAATTTATAATCATGTTGCGTGGATTGCATACTAAAAATTGCCAGGCGTTTTTGAGCTTCCTTTCAAGAAAACGAAGATTTAGCAAAATAAAATTATACAAAATATGAGTATATAAATCAAACTTACAATAAATGGCAAAAACAATTAACAGAACTTATTGGAAACGTATGCAAGTTTAGAAAAAAAATAGGCGGTTGGTCCAATGTAATATCCAAGATTATATTCATAAAACATAGGTAATGAGCGAAAAATACTACTAAAAAAATATATTTATTTAAAAGTATTAATTATTATCTTTACGTACTATAAATGTATAAGTTAAAAAAAATAATTTCGACGAATATCACCATAAATGAAACAAAACTGTATTTCAAATTCGCTGTTTTCCCAACGATGTAAAAGTAAGAAATGGGAAGGATGGCTGAAGTTGATTTTCCAACCCTCAACCCTTAAGTGCCGAATACGTTTCAATTAATCAACGATCCGTATGCAATCGCATTAGTCTGATTACAGGCTGGAGTGGCCGCCACCTTTACATTAATTTCCAAACCACCCTTTATACAATCGGGTCTCAATTATCAATGATTAATTCGTTAAAAAAATGGGCTAATTTTTAATGACCTGATTTTTTTTTCACAGTATCGAACTCGGTATTATGGTCAGAAAATTTAATAGACATAGCTGTATTTACGAGTATATATCAGGGTTGAAATGACGGTGAAAATCTATGCATACATGAAGGCGCAACAATACGGAGGGTCCACTTTCCTGCCTTCAGACTCAGCCGATTGACGACGTTTTTCATTCATATATATATAAATATATATATATATATATATATATATATATATATATATATATATATATATATATATATATATATATATATATATATTTATATATATATATATATATATATATTTATATATATATATATATATATATATATATATATATATATATATATATATATAAATATATATATATATATATATATATATATATATATATATATATATATATATAATATATATATATATATATATATATATATATATATATATATATATATATATATATATATATATATATATATATAAATATAAATATATATATATATATATATATATATATATATATATATATATATATATATATATATATATATATATATATATATATATATATATATATATATATATATATATTAATATATATATATATTATATATATATATATATATATATATATATATATATATATATATATATAAATATATATATATATATATATATATATATATATATATATATATATATATATATATATATATATATATATATATATATATATATATATATATATATATATATATATATATATATATATATATATATATATATATATATATATATATATATATATATATATATATATATATATATATATATATATATATATATATATATATATACCTGTTATAAGCGCCCTTGAGGTAGTTTTTTTTTTACGAAAATGGCGCTATATAAATCATCCAAGATTAATTATTATTATACTACGAATTATCTACAAAGTATCTTCTTCTTTCACCATATCCACACCCAATGGTGCATAGGGCACTGAATTACATTACCGAAGACTTAGTATGATTTTTGACATATCTTCAAAGGTAAAGGAGAGTATTGAAGTCTGGGCATTTGCAGGGCTTACCTCTGTCATAGGCTGGTTAAGTGATCACTTTGTACACACGTGTAACATACAACTTTCTCTACCCATGATTGACAACCACGCTACTCAAATTTTACAGTCATGGATATATGATTCATCTCATGACGTTACGTGATTGAGTTCATAACTGCCATTTAAGAGGAAAGCTTTTAAGAAGCAGTCGGTCATGGGTAGTGTTTATTATTGCGTGTGTCGCTGTAAAATTCAAAAGATGGAGCTGTGGTCACTGTGATGAAAAAAAAAAACACGCGCCTATTCCAATGTAACCTTTTGACAAAATTTGCAAAGCAGTCGGCGAAATGTTTTGGGAGATTTCAGATTTTGAAAAAACGAAGATATCATTTTGATTTAAACAGATCAGTGTTTTCCAATTATTGGTTCGCGTATTCGCAGAGACTTAAGGGTGCACAAAGATTGAAAAGTGTCTCACCGTCTTTAAAACTGTATTTTGGTAGGAAGAGATGTAAAATAAACTGATCGAATTGTTTTAAAAAAATAGCAATCAAATTAATATAAAAAAGACTAAAAATAAAACCTAACCTAACCATCACGCTGCTTCACTGCAGGGGTAGGCATAGAGAATAGAACGCCACATTAATCTGTCTTTGCAAAAAATGTAGTCATTCTCGTCATCATTCTCGTTATAAGGGGTACATGAGTTTAAGGTCTTTCTTGAAGTGGTGCGAAGAAAAAACTAATTGAGAACCACTGGTAAAGATAAATAAAATGTAAAGTGTTCAGAATTTAAGAAAATAAGTGGTTATTTAAATGGTTTGGTATTTTTTTGCGAAGGTATTTAATAAATACATACAATGGTATTGAAACACGATAGTTTATGTCATTATAACTCGGCATCATTATGTAACTCGAAATAATTACCTCCAATTATTAACTTAATATTTGCATTTCTGTTTGCTGTAAATGCGGTGCAGGCGGGCGGTGCGGTACTCACTGTAGTCGTGTCGTTGGCAGCCCTGCAATTATTTGATCTAGATCTGTAATCAAATTTAGCGTCCGCAGCTATCGGGGCTATCCCTCGCGTGCTTCCAATTAGGGCTGTCAAAATTAAACCGAATTATTATTATAATTAAAATGTAATTATTTTTTTACATCTCATCAAAGACGAAGAAGAATATGGAAGTCTGGGCATTTACGGGACTGACGAACGTTATAGGCTGGTTTAAGTGATCACTTTACACACGTGTAACATTCACCAATTCTACCCATAAGTGTTTGGACACACTCAAAATGTTGTTATTAAAATGTAACATTAACCTTTTAAAATTGTTTAAAATTTCTTATTTTAATTATAAAATAGAAAATCAAAAAGTTAGTGCATCAAATATAAATTATACAAATTGTTATTATTGTAGGAGAAATATTATTGTTTTCAAAGGTAAGGAGGTCTTAAACTATTAATATTTTTATGTATATTGTTTTCTTCATTTTCAATTCTTTTGCATTTTACAATATATTACAATTACAAGTACAAAAAAATATATAGTAAAAATACAAAAAAATATACATTTTATTTTAGGTTATAATAAAGGGCACTGGCAAGAATACAATAGATATGTGAAATAAACTTAGATTGAAAGTGCTAATATAAATTACAAATATTTGATTTTAACAGAAAAAAATATATAAAGATGAAAATGAAAAGGATAGTAAATATGTACTAGATGAGTTATACGTTTAAAAGAAGAAGGTACTTAGATCTGTGTTTTTTTAATAAATAATTTATGCCAAATTTTTAATCGAAACAAGCTTAAATACTTAATTTCCAGCCCAGAGTCTTTGTGGAATGAACTAAACAGTTTTGTAACTAAGATAAATGAGTGTCTGTGGGAGTCTGGATTTGCAAAGAGGGATTTCTAGTAAATGATTCATTCTTTGGCTAGATCTATTAATATTTTTAGGAAATAAAAAAGGAAGGATGAAAGTAGACTGAATGCAGTCGAAATGCGATCTCTCATAAGGATGTGCGACAAAACGATATATGATAGATGTGCGAATAGTGAAATGAGGAAGGAATGCAAAGCTGAGATATGCATTATCGATAAAAAATAAGAAAGGTGTGTTGTGATGGTTTGGACATGTGGAGCGAATGAGTAAGGAAAGAACGGTAAAACAAATTTATGAGGCGAATGTGAGTGGAGAAAAGAGCAGAGGAAGACCGAGAAAAACATGGCACGATAAGGTATGCCAAATACTTAAAAGTGGTCAGGTTAGGAGTCGTAACAATCGGCAGGTATGTATGAGGAGATGCATGAACGTGGAAGAGGCGAAGAGTGTTTGCAAAGACAGAGTGGTGTGGCGCTCTATTCTCTCTGCCTACCCCTGCGGGGAAGCGGTGTGATGGTTAGTTAGTTAGTTTTTAGGAAATAAATGTTGGCGCACGAAAAAAAATTTAACACTGTTGGCAATAGATTTCTCGTAGCTCCAAAAGTTCAACCTGATATAATTGGTTGGATGGAAAAGTATTCCATACATCGTAAGGCCTTACTCTCGATATAGGATTCAGTATTAAAAATGACTTATTTCGTCGGAAAGGAAGTCTAACTAGCATACATCTGAAGGCCTACTCGCAACAATAGGATTCAGTAAGCGTTCAGCTGCGCTGAGAGCCGGACGTGACTTCATACTTATATTTTTTTTAAGTGTATTATTTTTTTACAGTTAAAAAAAAATATTTAGTCATAACCTTTCAATAACTCTTTTCTTTTCTAAACCATATATTTAGGTAGAACAAAATCTGATTTTTTTCAATACAAAATAAAAAAAAATATACCTTTATGTATTTATTCCTACCAGGAGATCAGACATTGATCACTAACACGCTCGTAAATATGTTTAGGTTTCTCGTTACTTTGGTATGAAAATGACTCTTAAGCTACTTGTAGAATTTTTTTAAGCCATCCATATTTTTTGCGGCAACCTTGACTTTCATTTTAGATTTAATTTACAAGGGGCGTGTTATGCCATCCAACATTGCACGTCAGGTGACGTAGGGTTACAAATAAACTACGTGTTTGAGTTATCACTCGATCCCATCGCTTGACCGATATTGATCTGTCGTATCAGTATATTACGACAATATATATGTAAGGGTATTACAAAGTTGGTCAGACTCCGTAGTTTAGTGGTTAGGGCTGTTTCGTTCCGTACATGATGTTCCGGGTTTGATTTCTAAGGGTAAAACATAAAAACAAGTATTTCTTGAATGTTTTTCGCAGATACTTTGTGGCACATTTTATAAACTTTATAAAATTAAACAACTTTGTTTTAACCAGTTTTTATTGGTACACTATCGAAATCGGTTAGATAAAGTGTACCAATAAAAAAGTGGTTAAAACAAAGTTGTTTAATTTCTTAAAAATACAGGTTTTTTCATTAATTGATTCGTCAGTCACTTTGTGGTACTATCTTTCGATTAATTTAAATTTTACTTGGTAAATACTATTTTTTATTAAAATCTGTGGCACGTGTTTCGATGCATTCCGCATCATTTTTAAATACAGCATGTGTAGCTAAGTCTTAATTTAACAATTGGGTCCTTGGGACTTCGAAGGATGAAGAGGGGGTGGAAGCTGTTTTTTTTTTATTTTCATTTAATTAAAAAATAATGAATAAATAAATAAAAAAAAGAAAGGTTTTTTTTTATAAAAAATTGATTAAGATCGAAATGTGCAAATCTGGGCATTTACACAGCCTTATGACCTGACATGACTGACGACCCCATTACTCAAATTCGGATTGTTTTTTTAATACTTCAATAAAAAAATGATGAAATATTGTTTCTCGTGTAAAACTTCTACTATTGGCTGTTTTTGTAGCCTTATTTCCATCTCAATAGACTTCTTCATCTTTGTTGAGCCATTGAATATGTGACAAAAAAAAACTTCATGTGAAAACCCTTGAGTGGATCAAATCCTGCATTTGTAAATAATAAAAAAATGAACAGTTAAATACTCGATGACCCGAAATATTGTAAATACATTTTTATGCGTAATTTTTCTGCTTTTTTTCCACACAGTAGACATCAATTTATAATGGTCTAGTAAATGCCGATAGTTACCATAAATTTTGCCACAATATCGAACCATAAATTAGTGAACAGATTGGATTACCATAATTACAATAAAACCTGCTGTGATTTGACGTAAATCCACATTTTATAATGCCATTCAACGTCACATTTCAATAAATTACGGTAACCGATTCAATGTTGTAAGAGAGCGATTTTAAAATACTGAATATTAATGCAACTGAAATGAAAAAGTATTTATGTTGGAGCTATTAATTACGGGCTATTTTAATTTAATTTATTACTATTTTCATTTCAATTAATTTGCTAGGTATTTCTACTTTTAACATATCGTTCACTCCTTTTAACAACGTCTAATATCAAAAATCGTCAATTATCAGTTGTGCATGTTTTCGGAATGCCCAGAAAATTTACTATATCCCAGCAAAAGCGGCATATTTTTAACTCAATATTTACCCGCTACAGGGTAGAAAGTGTTGTTTTTGCATTTCGAAGAAAAGGTATATTGTTTTAAGATTTTTTTAAATATCCTAATAATTTTTCAAATTGAGAAACAATATTCAGGTTTTACCTAAAAAGATTTGTTGCACAGTAAAAATTTTAATAAGTGGCTTGATATTTATTTTTAATACATTTTATTATATTTTTAAACTTTGAAAACGATCTCCTAAAAAATCAAGTTTTTTTTTAAATATATGACGTTGTTGAAAGGAGTGAGCGATATCTTAATGTGTAGGTACTAGTTAGGCTGTTCCTCTCCAATAAACAGATCAAGCTCTTGTACTTGGAGAGGGATTTACACTCATTGTTTATCATTTATGGTTTTTAATTATGAGTTTTTTGTTTGATTCTTCTTGTTGCTTCTTGACAGCTACTGTCACTTAGCATTTCCAATGTTTTCGACTGCATTGTTTTGTTACATGCATTTTAAATATTTTCATTGTTTCACAAGCACTGAGAAATTTAACATTATGAATATGTGCCTTCTCCTTTCTTTCATTTTCATTTAACCAGACTGAACCACAGGAACGCGTGGCTAGGTACAGCTGGTATTGTCATAAAGATGACGGATTCGTGATGGTGATGAAATAATTAAACATAAATTCATTTTTCATAAAAAATGCTTTAATTTATTTTGTCTTTTTGTTCATAAGAATATTTTACAATAGTATAAAGGCGCCGAAAAAGAAAATAAACATAAAATAAATAAAAAAAAATGTACTAGTACAAACAAAATATGAAATATGACATAATACATACATAAATATATTATTTATACTATTATACACATCGAGAGACATCGCATCGAATAAAACAAAATAATTATTAAATAATAAAATAATTCAAGACGAATGGAATTTCTTTAAAATTTGTAAATATAATATAATAGTGAGAAAATGCTCCGAGCGGACTAGCACGCGAGTCCCCGCCATTTCTTCAGATCGAGGGGCATTTTAGACACCCCCTTTCTTCAGCTTAAGGGGCATTTTAGGCGCCCCTTAACTTGTCAAGAACCCCAAAGAAAGGCCCCACTTATCCTAACTTAAAATGAAACTTAAATAAATGTCGGAAACATCTACCGGAGATAAGTTACATCCTTCGGGTTCGCCTGGAGTCGAGAGGAGTCCATTCTTAGACTACGGGATAGTCGGGAGGAGGGCGTATTAATTATATATCACAATGTTTGTAGAGCGGCAGTGAAGAGAAGGGTGGGGGGATTCGAGGGGGGAGATTACCAGTGGCGGGCCTGGGCGGGGGCGGGCGCGGAGTGCGCGCTGGCGGCGGCGTGCGCGGCGGCGTGAGCGGCCCTCGCGGCGGCCACCTCGGGGGTGTCCAGAACGTTCAAACCGTCCTGGGACAGTTGGATGGGCGCGGGAGCGTTAGCCCAAGACTTCTGGGCGGGGGCGGCTTGCCAAGACTGCTGGGCGGGGGCGGCCTGCCAGGACTGCTGGGCGGGGGCGGACTGCCAAGATGGGGCTCCGCTCCACTGAGCGGGAGCGGGGCTAGCGGGGGCGGCGTTCCACTGCTGAGCGGGGGCAGCGTTCCACTGTTGCTGGGCGGGGGCGGCGTTCCACTGTTGCTGGGCTGGGGCAGCGCTCCACTGCTGTTGAGCGGGGGCGGAGTTCCACTGCTGTTGTTCGGGGGCGGCGGTAGCGGCGATCTTCTGGGCAGCGGCGAATGCGGCGAGGTGGGCGGCGCGCGCGTTGGCTACTTCGGCGGTGTCGAGGACGTGCTGTCCGTCAGCGGAGAGGGCGATGTTGGCCTGGGGATATTTGGCGGAAGAACCCCACTGCTGCTGGGCGGGGGCGCTGTACTGTTGTTGCTGGGCGGGGGCACTCCACTGCTGCTGGGCGGGGGCGCTGTACTGCTGCTGGGCAGGGGCGTTCCACTGCTGCTGGGCAGGGGCGGCGTTCCACTGCTGCTGGGCGGGGGCGGCGTTCCACTGGTTCTGGGCGGGGGCGGCGTTCCACTGGGGAGCGGGGGCGTCGTAAGAGTCCTTCTCCCAGATGCTGTCGTACGAGCCGTCGTCCTGGGGTCCGTTGTCGCGGCCGGACACGGCCTGGGCCTGGGACAGCGCGGCGAGGTGGGCGGCGCGCGCGTTGGCCACCTCGGGGGTCTCCAGCACGTTTCTGCCGTCATTGCTCAGCACAATGTTGGCGGCGGCAGCGGCCCAGTTGTTGTAGGAGGGCGCGCTCAGGGCGGGGGCGGCCAGAGCCGCGGCTACAAGGAATACGATCTGCGAACAAGAAATAAGGGCCATCAAAACAAATCCTTCAATTGTATGCGCTTTCATCCTTTCGTATTTTTAACGTTTTTTCAGACATTTGACGATTAAGGCAAGTAGCGTTCGAGATGTGCTGTACATTCCTAAGCGTATAGCCATGGAAATATTGCTTTACTTTCGGTTAGATATCTACTACTACTACCATTACGCCGTTTCTCCGCAGGGTAGGCAGAGAGGATGGAACGCCACACTCTTCTGTCCTCTCATACACTCCTTGCTTCCTTAACATCAATACGACATAATAATCGAAGAAAAATAAACATTATGTGGAAAAATGTATTATCCAACTGCAATATCTTAGTCATGTATTTAAGCAAACACGCTTACTGCTCTGCTGTGAAAAAGCATAAATTATTAGTTTATTTTAATTTTAAAGATATAAATATGTACAAAAAATTACTTAATTAAAATTCATTACGAGCGTGTTTATCTGCTGCCAACATGATTACTGACTCGGTGCTAAAGAACAAGGCGTGAATTTTTAATGCAAAAAACACGTTTCCGAGTTAATACATTAAGAAAGCCGTGATTTCGTTAATGACTACAAGGTTAATATACAAGTCCGACACCGACAAGTATTAAATATGTAGCTGGAAAGGAATTTAATATGATTCAATGCGCACGATTTCATGTTCTAATTTACGTACCGCATTCTATTGTTTTTTCATTTTGTTTCAAATTTTTATGGACGCGGAAAATTGTCCGGTTGGCCCTGAGATATTCGAGCTAAGTCAAGTAGGTACCTGCGTAGTACGTACGATATTATCATGATTACGCTGGCAACACTGGTCGGAGTGCGCAGGCGTGGTCCCGCCGGCGGGAAACGAAAGCAAGGTTGTGTGACACATTCCCAAATGTCAAACTGCCAACAGAACTTGCTGTACGGGACCAATTACGATTGATATATTATTATTTTATACTTGCATTAGTGGATAGCGTTATTATTTTTAAAGTATAACATAGTATTATGTAAATAGCTCTGGGTTATTATTAGCTGTATGCTACCACAGAAATTTGATTGACTGCCGCAAAGAGTATATTTTAATATTATCCAATAAATAATTATTTCAGTGTGTTTTTTGTAATTGTATGACGGAAACTTGGAACTTAATTGAAATATTTAGAGACAGCGATTTAGCTAGGTCTTGACATTCAACGAAGACACTTATTTACCAATTATTGAACAACAAAACCGGCAATTTAAAGCCGATGCAAATTAACCCTTAAAAACTAAACATTTGTCAGGCGGACTGCGCAATTGAAAACGTAAAACTTAATAAAATGTATTTATTAAAAATAGGAACCGGTTACATGACACTTGTGTTTGGTTTATTAGGAATTAATGTAAGAGACTTTTAACTATAAATGACTATTCCGCACAGCTACTACATAAGTATGTCAATATTGTGCGATCAACAAATGGCATTGTATATACAAATATAGTTCAGTCATCTAGGGTTAAAGTGATGATTTTGGCGAAAATGAAGGATTCTGATTGGTTGCACACGACCTTTGCATATCCTAAGAAGATACACAAGGCTCTTTGATTGGCTGAAATCACTAGATCGGCCAAAAGAGCAGGGTTTTACGGACTAATTAAAAAAAGAAAAAAAAAGAAAAAGAACCGTTTCACCAAACGTTACGGAATAATATTGAGGGTGTACTCTTAAATATACAATGTCAGTACTTGACCGGCTGCGCGAGATGCCATGCGTGTTGTCTGCGCAAAATTTGTTTTTAGAATATGTACTGGAATTCGGCTAATAATTTTATTTTGGATTCCTAAGCTTTCCATAATGGTTTTCTATTGAAAACCGTTTATTAATGTCGGGTCGTGGTCCCGTGGTTAGTGTCGCGGACTCTTGTGTCAGAGTTTCTCGGCTCGAACCCACTCTACCACAATTTGAAACCTATTTCTAATAATGAACCGCTTAGGCTCACAGAAATAGTACGAAATTGAAGCATGTTTGTAAATAATAAAAATACAAAATATTTATCTGTTTAATTAAAAAAAAAAAAAAAACGAAAAAATACTCGCAATCACGTTGATATTACCTGAGTTTAAAGAAAATTAAATTGCGGGCTATTGATAATCCCGCCCTTTTAAGGTACTTAAGTGGTTTTGACGTAAGGCCTTGCCTACATTTGTATTATTAATTTATGAAAAAAAACATCAGGTTGGTTTTTTAAATTTCACACAATTTGCAAATAACATGTTACAACGTCATTCACAACACGAAGAATTATGGCTGTTGAATATAATGAATAAGTACCTACGTAGCTATGTAAATTTTTATTTAATCCGGAAGATGAAACGAATGTATAACTAATTTCAAATTCCATTAAAAACTTTACGAACTGACATTGAATTTTATGAATGATTTTACGCATAATGGATTCTTACTCCACTTGAATTATAATTAATAATATGTTTTGATATGGACAACGAGTTTTGTAAACTGATTAATTTGAACGCTATAATTTCTTATTTAAGGTTACCATGTATTTAAATTTTAATGCATACAGGATTTAAAAGTAGAAAATTGACCATAGATGGCATTAAGAACTAGCAGGTGAAGCAAGGTGCCAATTGAAGGATAAATTCAACTTCTAAAATTTGAGCTAGTGTGGTTATCTATCATTGTGTCGGGTTGTAGTCCCGTGGTTAGTTTCGCGGACTCTTGTATCAGAGTTTCTCGGTTCGAACTCACTCTGTTTTAATTTGATACCTATTTTAAATAATGAGCCGCTTAGAATAATGTTTTTATTATTTTTGTAAATAATAAAAACATTATTTCTCTTTTTAATTATTAAAAAAAAAACTAAAATATAATCATGGGTAGAATGGTGAATGTTACACGTGTATATAAAATAACTTAAATCAGCCTATGCCAGGTTCTTAGCCTAGTAAATAACCAGACTTCCACATTCTTCTACATCTATGATGAAATATCAATATAAAAAAATAACTTCTAAGCAGATTATCCCAGATTTGTGAGCAAGGATTTGGACACACAACAAATGTTATTATAAGCTCACAACCAGTGTACTAAATTTGGCGAGCGTGCTAGTGCTGTTGCGGGACCGATGGCATGGAATGCTCTTTGACCAGTAGTTAGAAACAGTAAAAGTGAGATGATCTTTAGAAAAAAAAAACAAAAAACGCATATGTCCCCTAAATGATTTCTACTATTACGTTTTGCTAAATTCAATAATTTTGATCATCCCTTAAGATAGTAGGTATTGAACGAAAATGGCGCTATTTAAATTATCCTAAAATAATTTATTATTCCTTATGTTGGAATGGTAAAATATGGCTAAAATGCAAGGCTGAGATAAGCATCATCGATAAAATTAAGAAATGCGTTTGAGATGGTTTGGAGATGTAGAACGAATGAGCGGAGAAAGAACGGTGAAACAAATTTATGAGGCAAATATAATTAGAAATAAGAGCAGAGGAAGACCGAGAAAAAATTGACATGATCAAGTATTTCAAATACAGGTCATCAAATACAGGTCAATATGCATTGTCAGGTCAGGAAATGTTACAATCGGCGGGTATGTATAAGAGATGAATGAATGTGGAACAGGCGAAGATTGTTGGTAATGTTTGCACACAGATTGGTGTGCTCTCTGCCTACCCTCGCGGTGAAGGGACGTGATGGTTACCTTGTTTTTATATTAATGTATTTTATAAAACATTGTTTTTATGGGGTAAATAATCGTATATCTAAAGCGTAAAATCAGAAAATGCAAAAAATATCTGAGTGTGTAGAATTTTTCCCTGACAGTTTTCAGGAATAACCAAGACATTGGTTTAAGATGGAGACGAAGCATCTTTTAAAAGAAAGAAGAATAAAAAATTGAAGTCAGGGCATTCACAGGACTTGTGACATGATATTGGCTAGCTTAGATGATCACTTGATATACTGTAGAACGTTACTGAAAGCGCCACGTGGTCAAAATATATCAGTTTTTTTGTGCTAGTAATTTGCATAGATTGAGACAACTCGGAGAATTTACAACTAAGATATGAGACAGCTTATGAAAGGCGAATTTATATATATATATATATATATATATATATATATATATATATATATATATATATATATATATATATATATATGTATATATATATGGAGGTGAGTAGATTTGAAAGAAATCATATCATTCGGCCACGTCATCCATGATTGCATGACTCAAATAACTAATCAAATAACTAAATAAATAAAACATTTTGTAAAATGATCGCTATGTTCCCAATGAGGAAACATTTTTGTAAATTTTAAATTGTAAATACGTATGTATATGATAAAAAATATATAATATAAAAATCAAATGTAAAAATGATTGTATAAGTTTTATTTAAAATGTTATATTTAATTCAGATATTGGTAAATTAGTGTCGTAAGAGAACTGTTATTTATAAAAGTAACCGATTAATGAAGGTTATGTTCGTCATGTGTTAAGGAGGTTTACCTTACTTAAATGAGAGTAGGTGTTGATTATAAATTGTATTATTTTTTATAATTTATTAACAAGGATTTTTTAAAATAAATATATCATTAAACTTTTGTGTAATTTAAAATAAGAACAATCACATAATTTCAAGTGCAGTAAGGTACTTTTTTTTTATTAATTAAATTAAGGTAATTTATTTTTCCAAAAAAAAAAGTCAATATCGTTTTCTCCTCATTTTACATTTCACGGCATCATGTTTCAATGTTATACGGCCAATTTATCTTAAAATTTAAAAAATACGGTTTTTATCCATTGTATTTTTTTGTATTTGTTGTCCGTGCTGATATATTCATTTATAAAGTCACAAATATGCAAATATATACATATTTATAAATTTGGCGTTTGATTTGCAGAACTCCATAACTCCAAAAAACCCGTGAAATTCGAGAAAAGTATTTAAAGACTTACGTCTTAAAATATTTTTTCTCAATTTTTTCAATATTCGATCAAGATTAGACCTATCGATAATTTTATCGATTTTAATAAATTACTATAATCCATGAGCTGTGTTTACAAACTGCTAATTAAATTATAGTGGGGTCAAGTCCTACACGTTGAAATATGACCATAAAGGTACGTGCCGAATCATTTAATTCAAGGAATAGTAATCTAGTTTTTCTTGTTACACATTGCACACAAGGTTGAATATTGTTTCTAGTGAGATTTAAAGGAAAAAGATGAGGGGCGTTCTGAAAGACGCTTTAACAAAATATTTTTTTTTCTTCTTACCCTTATCTGCACCCAATGGTACATAGGGGACTGCATTATATTGACACAGTGTTATTAAATTATGTCGGTTGTTACTTACATGAAGGCAAGGTGATCACTCCTGCGTTTCAGGGACCAGTCCAGGGTAATATTAAATAAATACTAGAAGGTTAATCACTTATGTTTATTTTTACATATATATATATATATATAAATATATATATATATATATATATATATATATATATATATATATATATATATATATATATATATATATATATATATGCAATATATATATATATATATATATATATATATATATATATATATATATATATATATATATATATATATATATATATATATATATATATATATATATATATATATATATATATATATATATATATATATATATATATATATATATATATATATATATATATATATATATATATATATATATATATATATATATATATATATATATATACATATATATATATATATATATATATATATATATATATATATATATATATATATATATATATATATATAAATAAAAAAAAATAATAAACCCTTATCCGCACCCCAACGGTGCATAGGGCACCGTTGCTTCATAGAAACGCAGTGTTATCTTGATCGTTTACACACGAAAGAAAGGTGATCAGCCCTTCACTTCAGGTACCAGTCCAGGGTGACATTGAATAAATATTACAGTGAAAAAATCATTAATATTTATTTGACCCCCCCTGGGAATCGAACCCGGGACCTCCAGAACGGTAGCCAAGCGTGCTGACCATTACACTACGGAGGCGGACAAAAATTTAAAATAAACATAATACAAAATTAATTTCGTATTTACGTGTAAAATAAAAGTTTAGTTTTAAATTACCTTATTTTTTTTAAAAAATATTTCTATTTATCAAAATTACATTGATAAATTTATGGATTATTTGAATTTCTTTCGATTTAAGATTTAGTTGAAATTATAGATAAAAAAGCAGACCTCAGTCGCTACTTCTTTGATGAATCTTCTAACCTCTTACACACAACCAACGGTTCATATATTGCATCGTATATAAGCAGTGTTATCTTGATCGCTAAAAACGTGAATCTTGGTGATCAGCTTTGCGCTTTAGGTACCAGTCCAGGGTATTCCAGTCAAGTATTGAATAAATATTATATTGAAAAATCAATCGAACCCGGGACCTCCAGCATGGTAGCCAAATGCACTATAGAGGCGGTAAAAATTTTAATGAACAAAATATTCTCATAATTTTTACTAACTTTATTACTTTAAAAAAAATATTTTTATTATTTTATTTGCGAAATCTTGCACCTATGATTTTTTAAATTTATTTTATCTATCGTATATTTATTTTAAGTAAACCTACTTCCATTGCCTTTAATAAAACTTAAAATACAATATGTATCCAGTAAAACAGTTTATTTGTATTTATGTAATATGGCAGAATACATATTGTATAATATACGAATACGTTGTATAAGTAAAAAATGTATGTTTTAAAATTAAATAGAAAAATAAAATTAATCGTGTATTTAATCAATTGACCCTCAAATTCAACAATAGAAAGTACTTAAACAAGTTATATATACATTTTATTAAAAAAAATATCCATACCAAATTTATTAAAATTAATATAATGTACACGTTCATATTCTAGACATATGTTAAAATACCTATTACAAATTAATAATAATTTGTCAGCAGTATGTCAAAGTACGTCATCTTACGATTATAATCTGGTTTCACCGATGCATTTTTTCCCTCATTTCGTAATGTGTAATTATAATTGGAGTAGGATTAGCTCAGAGAAAGATTATCAAAAAAATCCATTCTTATTTTTATGGGCGTTTGATTTTTTTCATTTCTTAATGGAAAATCTCATCTAAAATAAAAAGCTGATAAAGTCTTTTTTTAATCACAAAGCAACAAGTTCAAACATATCGCTCACTGCTTTCAACAACGTCATATCGCTCACTCCTTTCAAGAACGTCAAAAATCAAAAATCGTCAGTTTTCAGTTGTGCATGTTTTCGGAATGCCCAGAAAATGTGATATATCACAGCAAAAGAGGCATATTTTTTACTTAATATTTACCCGCTACAGGGCAGAAAATGTTGTTTTTGCATTTTGAAGAAAAGGTATTGTTTAATTATTTATTTAAATATACTAAATATTTTTAAAATGGAGAAAAAACCTTCAGGTTTTACCTAAAAAGATGTGTTGCACAGTAAAAAGTTCAATAAGTGGCTTGATATTTATTTTTAATACATTATGTTTTAGTTTTAAACTTTAAAAACGTTCTCCTGAAAAATCAAGTTTTTTTATTTATGACGTTCTTGAAAGGAGTGAGCGATCTATAAAAAAATCGTCAAATTTCAGTTGTGCACGTTTTTGAAATGTCCAGAAAATGTACTATATCCCAGCAAAAGCGGCATATTTTAAACTTAATATATACCCGCTACAGGGCAGAAAGTGTCGTTTATGCATTTTGAAGAAAAAGTTTGTTTTAGTAATTTTTTAAATAAACAAAATATTTTTCAAATGGAGAAAAAACATTCAGGTTTTACCTAAAAAGATCTGTTGCGCGGTAAAAAGTTCAATAAGTGGCTTGATTTTAATTTTTAATACATTTTATTATATTCTTAAACTTTAAAAACGATCTCCTGAAAAATCAATCAATCAATCAAAGTTTTTAAATACATATATGACGTTGTTGAAAGGAGTGAGCGATATGTATATTGGTCAAATGAACAAGTGGAAAGGTACATAGTAAGTAAATACGCCTTCATAGTATAGTGGTTACCTCGTTTAGCTACTATGCCGGAGGTGTCGGGTTCGATTCCCAGGGGAGTGTTTTTTCACTGTAATATTTATTCAATATTATCATGAACTGGTAACTGAACCTGAAGCATGAATGATCACAAAATCTGTTATTGCAAGCAATCTTCGCTTCTTCCACATTCATGCACATCCTCATACATACCTGCCGATTGTACTGACGGGACCACTTTCAAGTACATATTTGAAATACTTGATAATGCCAATTTTTCCTCGACATTCCTCTGCTTTTATTACTAAATTACTTTATTTAAATTCTAGTCAAATTTTAATATGGATAAATCCACAAATATTATTTATTTATTTATATGTGTTTTTTGACTTGTGATAGCTAGAGTTATGCTTTTATTATTTTGAGAAACGTATTTTCTTTATTGCAGCACCATCTTTTGAATGTAATAGGAACAGATACAATAGTAAACATTGATCATGGCGGACAACTTGCTTCCTGACGCTGTTGTCACTTGGCATTTTAAATGTTTTCGATTGCATTGTCGTTTCATGGATTAGTAATATTTTTATTGCTTTACTAGCATTGTGAAATTAAATTTTTTATTGAAGTTTGCTTTTTTGCTTTTTGCTTCTTGTATTTCAATTTACCTGACTGAGACACAGTCATCATCAATCATCATCAAACCCTTATTCGCACCCGATGATGGATAGGGCACTGTATCATATAAACGCAGTGTTATCTTGATCGCTAACACACGGAGGAAAGTTGATCAGCCCTCAGCTTTAGGTACCAGTCCAGAGTTATATTGAATAAATATAAGGATGAAAAATCACACATATTTATTTGAACCCCCCCTTGGGGATCGAACCCGGGACCTCCAGTACGGCAGCCGAGCGTGCTGACCATAGCACTACGCAGGCGGACATGATACAATAAATCAAAATATATAAATATATTAAAAAATATATAAATAATATTTATTAATTTGATTGAATAATTAAAGAAAACACTTATTTTATACCACTTGAGTTTTATTAAAGACTACATGTTTCAGAAGTTTAACTTCCATCATTCAGGTCTGTATAATAACTGACCTATACAGACCTGAATGATGGAAGTTTAACTTCTGAAACATGTAGTCTATAATAAAACTCAAGTGGTATAAAACAAGTGTTTTCTTTAATTATTGTAACATGTCTTACCACAAAGTTAATGCCGAAACAATAAATAAAACTTGATTCAATATTTATTTTTCGTATTAAAATGGTAATCATAAATGCTCTTGTTTAAATTAAAATGTGTTTATTCGTCACTTGAGGCGATCTCTGAAGTGTGTCATGTCAAGTTACTTACTCGTATGGACTTCCTTGGTTAAAATCAAGATTATGTATGAATCAAGTGTTTTATGCAAATACTGTACAGAATAATTAAATTTCGGATATAAAGAGGACTGCGGGTCGAAATGGAGTCAGAACTTAAAAAATGTTTGATAGGGTAAAATATTTTTTAAAAATTTGTCCAAAATTTTCTTTTACATTTGTATGGAGTGGTATATTGTTTTTTTTTTACGCGAGAGGTCATAGTTTTCTAGATTGGTAATATACTCGTTTATCGTAGTCGTACAGGAGAAAGTGACCAACTAACAAAACGTAAAATATTCAGGAGAGCCATTTAAGTCACTTTTTCTTGGCAAGGAAATAAACACCAATGCAGTCAGTCATTTTTAACAAGTTAATTTATTATACTTCCGAGTTTAAAATTCTTTGGGATTTTTTCAGGGCAATATTAAGCTAGAAAGATATCAAATAGTAAATAATCACGTTTTTGTAAAAAATGCACTTGGTCACTTTCTCCTGTATGACTGCGTATAGGTTTATATCTACGAGTATATATAAATATGTAAAGGTTAGTTTGTTCAAAATCTTACATCTCCTAAAGTTGTTCACCGAATGCTTTGATTGTTTTTTTAAAACGATGCGTACGAATACGCGCGTGTTTTTAAATACCATATCTTGTCAGGTGTTTTTATATACCGATCACAGGTAATTACTTATTTTAAAAATGTTTTAAATCTGATGGCAGCACCATCTATTGAACTTAACAGCAACTCACGCAATACTAGATATTGCTAATGGCGGACAGTGTGCTTCTTGATGGATGATTTCACTTAGCATTTTTAATGTTTCCGATTGCATTGTTGTTCCATTACAGATGTCAATAAAACTCTTTGCAATTAACTCTAAAAAATCAGCTTTAACAATTAATACATTTGTATTTCATTTGAGAAGAAATATATAGAATTGTTCAAAACATTGTAGTGTCGAGTTGTGGTCCCGTGGTTAGTGTTGCGGACTCTTTAGTCAGAGTTTCTCGGTTCGAATCCACTCTACCACAATTTGATACCTATTTCTAATAATGAGCCGTTTAAGCTCACATTAACATGAATACTAATGAAACCTTACTGAAAGTCTCCTTTTTCCCTTATTATTTTACGTTTAGTTCACATTAAAGTAAATACAAGGTGATGAAACCTTACCAAATGTCTCTTTTTCCCCTCATTACGTTCAACTTACCTTAAAATTAATACTAGGTGATAAAACCTTACATAATATCTCTTTTCCCCTTATTATTTTACGTTCAGCGCACATTAACATGAATACGAATGAAACCTTACCAAAAGTCTCTTATTCCCTTATTATTTTACGTTCAGTTCTCAATAAAGTAAATACAAGGTGATAAAACTTTACCAAATGTCTCTTTTTCCCCTTATTACGTTCAACTTACCTTTAAATTAATACAAGGTGATAAAACCTTACCGAAT
Organism: Brachycentrus maculatus; assembly: GCF_059751285.1. Lineage (NCBI taxonomy): Eukaryota > Metazoa > Arthropoda > Insecta > Trichoptera > Brachycentridae > Brachycentrus > Brachycentrus maculatus. The sequence continues at coordinate 3,074,445 of NW_028280872.1, forward strand.
GTCTCTTTTTCCTTTATTATTTTACGTTCAGCCCACATTAAATAAATACTAAATGATTGAATAATAATTGATTTATTAATTCGTCTATACTGTTTTCTGATTGGGTCAAGGATGTGTACATAAATAAAATTTATGTAAAATGTGTCTACACAAATTATTGAAAGACTGTTGTTTATTTAAATTTGAGTAATTTATTACACTTGTTCAAGAAATATGATTTCAATTAGGAAACTACGATAAATAAATTTAGCGGTCATATCGTAATCTTTTTTATATTGACATGTAAAGGTGTAATTATAATTTTTCAAGTGAAACTTCTTTATGCGTTTATTTTAACTAACCAAATTGAAATAAACATCATTTTTTTTATAATAATCTGCAAAGACAGATTTTACATAAACAGGACTAAATAATAAATCAATTATTCTAAGTTTTCCTCGGTCTTCCTCTAGGAAGACCGAGGAAAACTTGGCACGATCAGGTATGTCAAATACTTGAAAGCGGCCGGGTGACGAGACCAAATAATCGAATCAAGGAGATGAATGAATGTAGAAGA